>NW_027319757.1:0-3624 GCF_032062135.1 Pyxicephalus adspersus
TTGATTTTCTCACCATGGCATATTAACCATTCTCGTCCAAACTGTCCGGTATCCAGAGTGGATCTTCTCAACCAAATTGGGTAATCAAAATTCCCTCTACCAGTGAGGACTCTCTGTTCTTTTGATCATCCACCAGTCCATTATCTTTGGACATTTTTTTTAAAAGAACTGTTTAATGTAGAAAATTCCAGTTATAAATTAGTTATAAAGCATTAGAAGAATCTTAAAAACAGCAGGTCATAGCAACGGTTGTAAAAGAACAATCTCCTGTCCATTCAGCATAGTCTCATCAGGATAGCATAATTTGAGGGAGTTTTTAACCAGAGCTGAGAAATCAAGATGGAGTTAAGGTGATTTAAAAGTGTATACTTGAAATTTTGAAAACAAAGGCATCATTCTTACCTTATATAATGTATGGCCTTTTATACTGTGTGGAGTAAAAACATAAAACATATTGCAAGTTAACATTTGAGCTACATCATATTTTTATGCCAGACATTATGTTCATTTTTATTTAATTTTAAATAAAGCTGACATAAGTAATGCTTTCTTTTAACGAAAGATGTGCAGTATCCCAATAGGCTTATTAATTTTAAACATTTTACTTGTTATAGAGTTGTGACTAATATTCAACCAAGTCCTTAGATACACATCAGAGGGAAGCAAAGTAATGGTGATTAACAGAATCAGCAGTTCTAATTATTGCACATGCATGCATCGAGTGAATACTTGAATTTTCTTAGAGTACTAATAGTTCATAAGAGTCAACCACAGAGGAAGAATGGGACTCGTGTGAATGCTGTGATTAGTTCTGCATATTTTATATGGATTACCGGA
The DNA here is from genome assembly GCF_032062135.1 of Pyxicephalus adspersus. NCBI lineage: Eukaryota > Metazoa > Chordata > Amphibia > Anura > Pyxicephalidae > Pyxicephalus > Pyxicephalus adspersus. Next base: position 838 of record NW_027319757.1, read on the forward strand.
TCAAACATTTAGCTTTTTGAATTCCAACTAAGATATAAGAAAATGTAAAACAGTAGAGATATGTTTGTTTTTTGTGAAACTGATGCTGCTGTTTAAGTGTAGACCTTTGTTAACAGTAAAAGAGAATAGTACAAAATTATAGATGAAAGGTCCAATTTACTCATGGCTCCCTACCACTTACATTTTAATAGCTTTAAAAAGCTATTGAAGAAAGTTTGTGAAATAAAAAAATACTTACCTTTGCCTGACTTCAAAAGGTTTGAGTGATATTAGCTAGGCTTCTAATATCTTGGCACTCTATTCATGGGCTGTTGACTAATAAAAAAAGCTTTACTATAATGCACAAGTTGCTCACACCTCTTGGCAGTACTGGACATAGTTGTTTTTAGTATCTTAAGATATTTTTGTATTTGGGAGACAGTGGCCCTGATTTATTAAAGCTCTCCAAGGCTGGAGAGAATACACTTTCACCAGTGAAGCTGGGTGATCCAACAAACCTGGGATGAATCTGGTCCAGGATTCAAAGCATTTGCTAACAAATAGCAAATTACATTGAAGAAATCCATTCCAGGTTTGCTTGATCACCTAGCTTCACTGGTGAAAGTGTATTCTCTCCAGCTTTGGATAGCTTTAATAAATCAGGCCCAGTGAGTGAAGGGGGAATTTCATTTTTGGGGAGGGTTTTTGATTTAGTAGTCAGGTTTGTCACACTTATCTCTTCCTTGCTAAAGTGCAGGCATCTCTCTCCTGCACATTTTGGCAGTTCTGTTTCAATTTCTTTATTAGATTTCATTTTAATCATACAAATAAACAAGCCAACACAAAATGTGTCATAAATTGTTGGTATTCCAACAAATTATAACTAACCAGTATAATCTCTATACAACACAATCTTCAAATTTCTTTAATTATATATGTATATCCCAACTTTTAATATTTCTCGGTTCTAGTTATTACTTAATCTCTATCTGTTATTAGAAATATTGTCTCGATACACAGTATACTCCTAGTTGGTTCATTTTTGTATTGTCAACTGCTTCCCCAATCCCACCCCCCTCATATATTCCTTAAAATTATCTACTATAACCCTTTACCTATTATCACACTCAAAACAAATGTGTAATTAATTAATAAGAGGGGAAAAAGTATTAATACCTTTCCCTCCATTACAACATAATTATACAGACCCTACTTCTATTTAATGATTCCATCCAAAGAAAAGAAGAAAGAAAAAACAAAATAAAACAAACAACAAACAAAACCAAAAAAAACCCATGACCTGTGAATCTCCATCCAAATCATATTTAAATTAGTGTAATTAGTATAATATCAGTGATATATAGGGAGAGAGGAAAGAGCCTTCTATATTTGATCTTTTAACAATTATTAATTCCCTATTGTTTTAAACTTCATTACTCCCTTAATCTTAGGGATACAATAGGGGTTCACCTTTCTTTTCCACTTTGTCTTATACTGGTAACACTGCGTATTTTCCTATTATTTTCTATTTTTACATTATCTAATTATAGTATACTTTTTTCCATTTTTTTGTATGTATTGCTTCCCCTAAAACATTTACCCCCACAGGTCGGCTGGAATTTAGTAAGCTTAGATGGAACCATATACCATCTTAGCATCAATTTATATATGGTTTCCACCGCTGAAGCGGTAATGTTACTATGGGCCACCGTAGACCATATCTGATTCCAATCTTCCAGAGTTCCTCAGGTGGGGCTTCATACTTTTCTCTAATCTCGCTAAAAGAAAGAATCTCTGCCGTGTTAGTAAAATGACAAATTCTATATAGGTCCTTTTCTACCCACCAAGAGAAACTCCTTGGTTTCTCCAGACCAATTATAGAACTTACTGGGCTATGACCAGACATAAGGCCCCCGTATATTTATTGGAATCCCATATTTTTAATGTATGTCTCAGTATTGGGTTGGTAATATGGCGCCGTTGTACCTCTGGAATCCAGAGTAAAGTTTCTACTGAAATTGGTCCAGCCACTGTGTTCACAATGGAAACCCATTTAGGAATTTTTTTTTGGGCATGATATTGTAACAAGGGAGTAACTTAGGCAGCTTTATAGTATGAACTCAAATGCGGCACCGATAAGCTGCCCAAGTTCCTAGATCAATATAAAGTATGTCTAGGGACTCGTGGGCGCTTTGCCCCCAAATATATTCTAACATTTAACTTTGTAGCATTTTTAATACATGATAACGCATAGCTAATGTAAGAACTCTCATAGGATATAGAAGCTTTGGTAACCAGGACATCTTTATGGAAACCATATGGCCCAACCATGAGATTTTATAGCGTTTCCATGTTTCTAATAAACCTATCAGGTGTTTCACCAAGTCAGGGATTTTGACGCTATACAAAATATCATATGATGGGGGAATATATATACCCAAATAGCTAGGTCTTTTTACCTCCCATTAAAAGGGAAAGGATTCTTTAAGCAATTTTACCACTTCTATTGATAAATTAATATTAAGAGACTTACATTTTGATTTATTTAATTGCAGCCCTGAGAAGGCCTGAAAACCTTCCATTACCTTCATCAAATTGGGCAAGGTTACCATGGGATTCATCAAACTAAGGAGAATATCGTCCGCAAAAAGGCAGAGTTTGTGTTGTTCCCCATTCATCTCTATAGCCTGAATGTCAGCATGATTTTGAATAGCTATAGCCAGAGGTTCTAGTGCCAATGCAAAATGCAATGGCGACAGTGGGCAACCCTGCCTGGTGCCCCTGCCTATGGAAAATCGATCTGAACGA
>NW_027319758.1:0-3623 GCF_032062135.1 Pyxicephalus adspersus
AGGTCTACAATTTAAAAAAAAAATTTCATGAAAAACAGTGGAACACTTTTGGTACAGAAATCTAGACCTCAGTGTAACGCTCAGGTGGTTAATAAGCTTACATCCAAACATTTATAAATGAGTTTCTCATGACATTGAAAATATGAAACCAACCCCCACTAAATTTGATGACAACCTGAATTCCAAACTACGAAGGACACTCCAAAATCTCAAGAGCAATAAAAAAATCATCATCAAACCATTCCACAAGGGTGGTAATATCGTTATATTGAACAAACATCATTATGAAAGAATTTGTTATAAAATTCTGCAAAATACAGATTGGTACAGAGCGATATCCTGAAATGTAATCGAGTCTTTTTATAATCATTACTACTCGAATATCAACCTGGCATTCAAACAGGGCAACATAGACCAGAAGATGAGAGATTATTTAATATAAAAGTACTAAACACCCGATTACCCACACATTCTATTACTATTATTATTACCAAAAGTACAGAAGGATCTAAGAAATCCTTCAGGCCGACCAATTATATCAGGGATATATCAACATATGCCAGTGAACTGGTGGACGCATACCTAAGGCCCATAGCCACTACACTTCCGTCTTACCTTAAAGACACTCCTAGAACTCCTACAATTTACCACCAATTTACATATTTCATCAAACTCTCTTCTGGTCACTATTGATGTCCTTGTATTGCAGCGTACCACATAGGAAAAGTTTAGACATCACACACAGATATCTGAATGAATATTACTCTCAACACACTCTGTTCAATGAATTCATCATTTCCCTATGAAAGTACATCCAAACTAAAAATAATTTTACCTTCAAAGACAAATTTTACCTCCAAACACAGGGGGTTGGCATGGGCACACGATATGCACCATCATACGCCAATATCTATCTTGGCGATTGGGAACAGTTTTTTTTTTTTTTTTTTACAGGTTTTCCCACAATGACAATATGATTCCCACGGCTGTGCAGTCATGGGAATCCTCCTGTCATTGCGGGATCTCAGGGGACTATAAGTGATGAATAGGGACTTGTCGTAGATCGTAGTGGAACTGCAGAGATAATCTGCAGTTCAGCTCCAGTGTAACGTTACGTGGGAAACTGAACTACAGGACTCTGCAGTTTCAGTAAAATGTCCGGGCATTACAGGTGGTCATCAGACCATCAGAGATCGTAGTGGAACTGCAGAGACAATCTGCAGTTGAGTTTCCCACATGACGTCACATGGGAAACTGAACACCAGATTACTTCTGCAGTTCTACTACAATGTCCGGGCACTACAAGTGATGAATGGGGACTTGTTCCCATTCATCACCTGTAGTGCCTGTATTCCTAGATAGAGAAACTCTATCCAAGAATACATAGTAGAAGCACAGCTCGGCAACAGCAATTGCTGTTGCAGCGCTGTACTATGTTTTTGGATTGAGAAACTCTCTCCAACAACACATACAACTAGTAAAGGCCTGATTGCTCTTGTAGCCCTTAAAAGACCCTTTAAAAAGGCAGAATTCTGGCACAATTGACTTCAATGGTGTTTGAATTCGGCATTTGATTACCCGGAGAATTTCTTACTATTCGATCAAATAGCTGTCGAATCGAATAGTGAGCTATTCGACCAACACTACTCAATAATGCATCCAGTATTGTGACTCATGGTTTCTCCGTTAAAAATAGTTCCCTTTGTATGTCACAGCCAGGAATAATGCAGGCCATCCTCTGATGTCCAAACAAATTGTTCTCTCTTAATCATAGAGTTAATTAAGTATCAAATCTCTGGCAATCCTATGAATCAGAATAGAGTAATTGAGTTCAGACCCTCTATTGGTCAAATCAAGGTTATTCATTCAGGGTCTGCCAGCCCCATTGGATTAGAATGTACACAATGAAAGAAGATATAGAACATAGAAGACATAGTGATTCTTAGGAATATAAACAATGAAAGGGCTTTGTGGCAAACAGATAAGTGTATTTTACAAACTCAAATCATCAAAAATAAATCAAAAAAGTACATAAAGATTTGATGTATAGGAAAATATATTCATATAGAATTTCTTTGGCCTAGTTATAGGCACTAGACGTAGATTCATATGCAAGCATGTAGATAGATAAGATGGCAATCACTTGTGTTGGGTAATCCTCTGAAGCAATTGCAAGTATTTACCTACAATTTTGGAGCACAATTTAGACAAATTTTTGTACTTTTTGCTCTTTTTATTTGTTTTTGATTATTTGAGTTTGTGAAATACACTTATCTGTTTGCCACAAAGCCCTCTCATTGTTTATATTCCTAAGAATCACTCATAAAAAATATTACAGGTATACTTGTGTAATGTCACTAAAATGGGTTTAGGGTGAATCCTGCAGGTTCAACATTTACACTCTCTGTGTCATTAGAAGGTTTTGAGATGAATCAGCCCACTCAGAAGAAGCAGATATTATTGTCATAGGATTGGAAGCCATTGTGGGGAAGCTGACAGGCTGCGGAGATAGATGAGGGTCTGTTTGGTCCTGATTGCTAGCTCTTTGGTAATTCAGCCCTCTATGCCTATTTTCATTCCTATTGTTTAAGTATTTTCCTGCTTTTTATTTTATTGTATGGTTGATGGGAGTTTGGCAGTAACTTTAGAAGCAGTCTTGTCATTAACCATTTTTCTAGAACAAAGCTTTTCTTCAAAATAAAATGTCTTCTGCTCCAGGGGGATATCTTTATCTCATGTTTATAGGATATTTCGTTTTAAGATTTAGGATCTCAAATTGCAGCATTCACTTGTTGGCCATCTGCCTTAGAAGCTGGCCTTTGCAGCACAATGATGTATCATTTAAAAAAGAAGAAAAAAAAAAGAGTGCACCTAAACCTCTAACATATCCCTAACATTCATCACACCCTACTATCCCCACAGATGTTAAAATGATACACATTCACTGGTTAGGCCTATCATTTCTGATCCCTCTGTCTTGCTGCTGGGCATTTTAACACTACTACACTATCTTAAGCAGTATCTTAATCCCTGAAGCTAAACCCCAGCCTGTGTCATTTGCAATAAAAATTTAGTCCTATATTTTCCTTTTACAACTATCCTGCTGCTTTATTCTTGTAGTGAAAGTACATCTATTCTTCCTGCACTCTGCTTTTTTATTACATTTTGGCCAATTCAATCTCATTAAAAATGTCCTGCCGCTGGCCAATTTAACGCTGCTGTTTACCCCAAATTCTTAATGAGAGTTTTATAGAAGTAGACCACTGGCAGGACAGGTTTGCAACATTGGGAAAAAGGACAGCCAAGGTAATTATTGCCCAATTTCAATCTACTGTTTAAGGTTGACCTGTTACTATTTGATAAAAAAGCTTTTGTGGGTATTACCCGAATCTGGTACTACTAACAGTGTTATTTCAAACTAACATACACCAGATTGAGCAGTTGCTGCTCTGTGTAAGAGGAGCTAAATGTAGATTAAAAATAAATGCAACAGCGAAACATGTGGTCAGAATAGATTATCAATCATTGGTTACAAGATGGCGAGGTGTTTTGACTTCTCAATGGGGTTGGGGTTTCTTAGAGACCATCTGGAACTAAAAAATGAACTCACAACATATTACATC
>NW_027319759.1:0-3622 GCF_032062135.1 Pyxicephalus adspersus
CAAATGGTTAAAGTGTGGATGGTGGGTGAGGTTAATTTTATTTGGCACATGAAGCCTAGATTATTCTAGAAAAGAAAGTTCTATAATGTTCTTCACTTCACAAGAAAAAAGAATGGTAGCCCATGGTCATTTTGGTTTCCTTTTATCCTGTTGTATATCATGGAATTAAAAAAGTGGTTAAGAGTTGCTTTCAAGTTGAGAATTAGGAAGTCTCTTTATTTCTTTTGGATGTGCACAGCAAACATAAAGACTGCACATTAGCTTGTCTCAGACTTGCAGGTAAGGATAGCATTACTCCAAGTCTCTGAATCAGTCCCAGGATACATAAAGTCCAATGTTTCCTTTTGGTAATTAACATTATTTAATAACGTACAATAATTGCAATTATCACTAACTCAGCTTGATTAGTACTTTTATAAATTATGGTGTGTTGATTGCTCCCAAAGGTCAAATTTAGGAAATGTCTGTATTGCTCTCATTAGAATTATCATGACTCTAATTTAAAAGGAACATTATGAATGTACCAATTTTACAGGGATGTTAAAGAAACAAGTAACAGATTGGCCACGTTTCGAGATACTAGATAATAATGAAAACCAATGCAAGCATTACTAGTGATGTTATAGCAAATTACACTAAGTAACAAATACCCGTGGAATTGGTTTTAGAGAATTTCCAACTCACAGAACAATAGTATGAAGAGAAATAATGTCTCAGCTACCAATGACATGTTTTGTCAAAACAAGAAAAAGTGGCCTGGAAATAGAATGATGGCTGAATATTGGGTGGAATGGTAGTTCAATGGAGTCTGTTTTGTGCATATTGCCTGTTGAATCACTTTGGTGAACAAATGTAAGTATATATTTTTTTTAATATAATTATAATAATGACACACATCAGAAACTCGTGAATTTTGATCCTGAAACCATTTTCTTAAATATGCATGCTATTTGTATACTTGGGAACAATTATGTTGCAATTGATGAAAAAATTCTCTTTATACACCTATGAATATTCAGCAGCTTATTTTGATTTTTTTTAACTGATATACTTAAATGTATTTTCTGTATATATCTTTACAGTGGTTTAAAATTATTCTCCATATCCCCTGAGGAAGCCTATTAGGGCAAAACGCGTTGGGACAGGAGATATTGCACTTTATCAGACAATTGTCATTGGGACTATCTGTATTTAAGATGTATTTGTGTGTGTTTATATCTACACATGCCTAGTCACGAATGAACATTTTAATGTTTACTTTAGTTTGTTTTAAAATATTGTAATAAAATCTGTATTTTAAGCAATTTCTCTTTAGTGCCATTTCAAAGGCCTTGTATTCCTTCCCTTCCTCTTCCTTTGTTACGTCCTCCCCTTTTATTTGAATATATTTCATCAAAGCTGGGCACGCCTTACATTTTTTGAGTTTATAAAAGAGCTCCCTTTATCTTTTTCTGTTTTCCCTCTAACTTTATAAATTGATCAATTTCTCACGTAATGTACCAGTTTAAAGCAAATGTGAATCCTGGGGTGAATCTGATTAACATTTCTAGACCACTTTACATCTAGTACAGCAAGCAGCCAACTTTAATTTGAGTATGGACTTTGCATCGGCCTCTCTACATTAACCTGATGGTGTTTTTGTACCTAATTTGGCCTTAAAGCGGAACTGTCGGTAAAATAAAAAATCACACTCACTACTCACACTCACAAGCTTTTTACTCTCAGTCGGATTCAATTTGGGGCCAGATTCTTCCTTCATCCCTATACAGAGGAACCACTGAGCGCTGCCATCTTCCTCTTCCATCTTCTGCCTACGCCACCCGATCTCGCTCTGTGCAAGCATGGAATCGCTTGATGATTCCTTCTGTAAATGTAAAAATAACAAGTGCAGATCTTACTGCCTTTTTTATTGAAGGCAAAAGCCCCTTCTGCACCTGCCAGAGATTGTGAAAGAAATGTGACCATACCATGGATTGGTCATTGGTCAAAATCAATATACAAAATACAGTAACCTATCAGTAGCCACCTTTCATCATTTTTAAAGCTTTGAACTGAAAAAGAAATCATCTGATTGGCTCTCATTGTTTCCCGAACTAACAATATCATCATCAAAGTCCTGCCTAGTTTAAATCAACCCTAAATGTTAAATGTTCCTGAGCATTTTTCTGCCACTGTTCCATTAACTGTTATCTGTCCACCCGTCTGGCTTTTCTTTTTACTCATTAATGCAAAATCATTCAATTAAAATTGTTTTGTTCAGTAAAGGCTGTTGACAGTTGCAGAAGTAAACAAGAAAATTTAATTTTATGATGAATGTTTTCTTTAGGTTGTGACTAATTTAGTGAAATAAAATAATGACACTGCCACCAATTACAGAGACTATGTCACTTTCTTTCTGTCTTTTTAGGAGACAGAACCAAAGCATGCAGCCATCCATTTGTAGCAGCTCGCTGCATTCTGGGAGGGATATTTGGCTTTTATTAAAATGATGCTAGCTTAATTAGAATAAAATAGAAAAAGTTTCAAGCACAGTGCTATCAAATCAGTTTGGAACTAAGTATGACAGGAAAAGGACCCATCAGTTGTTTTTTTTTTTGCTCATCAATGTACAGGGCTGCATAATATGTTGGCGCTATATAAATTCTGTTTTTTAAAAATATTATTATTATTGTTACTATTAATATTATTAATAATAATAATAATAATCATGGCATGGCATTCACTGGCCACTGAATCTTCCTGCAGGTTAAGGATTTTAAACTACTGCTATGGAAATCTCATTGTCGATTTGTACATCCTAGTCAGTCATGTATAGGGTCTATTCCAACAGAATTTCTTTTCTAATATTTTTATTGTGTATTTTATTTATGAAGTAATAATAACCAACATATCATAAGGCATAAGCCATGAGAAATAGTCCGGTCAATCAAAGTAAAGCCACAAAACAGTGCAATTACATAGAAGTTTAGGGAATGAAAAGTTGTAAAGAAAATCATTCCTGAAACATAATATTGCAATTGAGATTGTGAACAGCAGGTAGCGAACAATTAGAAAGAGGGCTTACTTACTATTCCCCATGAGGGACATGCCATTGGGATAAATATCGGGGCGACCATGTCTGCCAAACATCAACAGAGAAAGGCTGAATGTCACAAAGAGAGTTCAGCAAATATAGAAGTGTGTGTACTATGACAATCTTATTAGAGAAGAGTTAAAGAAGAAAATGGAAGCTGATGAGTGGGATGGAGTCTCCAAGGATCAAATTCTCAATAATCGTTGGTTGAACAAAGCCAAGAACCTGACATCAACACTAGGAGATAGGGCTGTTAAGAGGAGTAGTTGCACAGCCTGGGGTTTTATTTATACAACAGAGAATCGGCCATTCCCCCAAACATTCTCTTTTGGAAATCTTCTAGGTCCATGTGTGTCAATGACAGTTTTTGATTCCCACCAAGGAATGTTTGAGGGAATGTCAGATTCCCTGTTTCATAAAAAAAGCCGTTAGAGTGAGTTATCATTGTAATAAAGGCCCTCTGTTTGTCTGTTGAGATGATTGGGTTACATACGGTGTCTGACCTAATTATCTCCCAGACGGAGGAGAGACATTGTGTGTTCGGTACGG
>NW_027319760.1:0-3621 GCF_032062135.1 Pyxicephalus adspersus
GGGTAGCAGCGTCCTTAGTAACAGGAGGGAGGTGGAGGGAACCTGGGGCAGGGGACACCATGGGGTGTTGGGAGAACACAATGAGGCCTGGGAGGGGCTGCACTCAGCACAACATAACTGTCACCAGGTACACAAAGAGCAGTGTGGCCCCGGGCCAGAGAAGGGCCACTGCAGGTCTGGCATGGAGGGAGACTGGGAGGGAAAGGAGGGAGGGAAGCTAGGAGTCAGGGAGGGAAAACACATGAGGAAATTGAGTTTTCTATGTGTATACAAATGATTATAAACAGTTGGGTAAAAATAAAACAAAATAGTTATTGACATTTTATATTTGTCTATATATGTAATTGCATTTAGGAATATTATTCTATGACGAGGATATTAACACTTTTGATATTTGGCATAGAGGGAAAGGAGGGAGGGAAATGTTCTGATATAGAGAGAAAATAAACAGGGTACATTTCTTATTTTATATATGAGCTCATAATTAAGAGGTTTTAAAAAATCAAAATAGTTCAATTCATTTTTTTGCAAACCTAAAAAAAGTATCTTTATCTGTATTTCACCAAATGTCACTTCTGCTATAAACATTGAGCTGACATTAAAGAATTCTCATAAATTCTGATTATCATTTATTTTTTATTAAATCTTATTATTAAATTGCATGTAAGTGTTTCATTTGTAAAACATGGAATCTTACTTTTACAAAACATTCCCTGGTGGGGACAATCAATCACTGCCAATAAAAAAGCACATGGCCCTGGAAGATCTCCATCTATGTTTTATAGTGTTTCTGTTTTATTGTGCTACAGACCTATTTCTTATGAGTTTTTTGTTCAATCCAAACTAGGTTTTGATAATTAAATCGAGAGTTTTTATTGCATGTAGGAGTATTTTTGTTCATTTTTCATTCATCCTAAGAAAAAAAGAAGCCAATCAGTGGTCACCTAACATCTGAAGTGTGCAGACCCCTTTGATGATACTTTGGCACTGCAACCTGCACAAGGCCAAAAAAGAGAGAGGGTCCCATCTGAGCAACAACTAGATGACTACCTTGGGGTCTACCTCTACCATGGCTGCTTAGGTGGCAGTGACTCAGAACAATTGGCACACTTATGCATAGGAAGGTACATGTAATAGCAGACAGGCGAATAAGAAAAGGACATGAAGTTTAAAATATATTTCAGTGAGCTCCAATTGTTTAGGTGCCAGGAGTTCCATATCAGAACTTTTATTTACATTGAAGGGAAAACATGCCAGTGGTACATCTGCCAGGGTTTCAGAGAATGCAAATCCAGGTCAACAACAGATAGCAGTGAAGATGAAGTATCAGAGAGGAAAACAGGGGAAAAAGGGGTTGCCAGCCTAACAATCAAGTTTTTTTGGACAAGAGACCTAAGTTCTTAACAAAGAAATTTTTGCTGGACAGGGCCAGAATTAGTAGCATGCTTTGTAAGGAAATCATGGATGTGGCAAAATTGTTGGCATGGTCACATTTTTTAGGATTTAGAAACACTCCAATAATACGGGGCACAATGGGTATGGTTGTAAATAACAATGGGCATTGGTAGTGTCTGGTAGGCAACTGGGACACAGCTGGTGGGTTTAACATGGCTGGGTTTAACATTACTGACTTGGCTGCTGCACCAGCATATTTCTCCATTGAACACCATTGCATGCTAACTTTTCTCCACGGAATGCGGCTGCTTCTGATCACTTCTACATTCATCACAGATATCAGCAGCATTTCTGGATATCCCAGGAATGAACACTTCTGCATACAACAGGCAAAAAGCATTTTCAGAAGAATGCCAGGAATGTTGCAGATGGGTTTACTGTAATGCCCCAACACTTACTTGAAGCTGAACTCCAGACAAACAGCTAAATATACAGATAAAGTATAAATAAAGAAGCTTTTTTTGCCTGGCCAAGGATTTGTTTTTCTGTCTATCAGGTTGGGAGATTTGCACAGATCTGCCACACAGCACAGTCCTTTCCACAAAAGAGTTTTCTTCTTAGCTGCAGTTAATTACCTGCCTATTTCTTCCACAACTTTGTGCCTGGGCAATTAAAGGGGCAGCCGCCCACTGATGAGCTTATTGCTGTCTGTTGTCACTTCCTATGAATATTCTCCTAGTACTGTAGCACACCTGATTTGCTCCTTGTGTAGCTTTTCCCTCACCAGTCTAAACTGCTGTACAGGGGCTGATACCAATGCAAATCCAAGTACTGACACAGCTCATATGAAACAAATGAATGTATTGGTTTATTAGTGATGTACTTTTATTATTATGTAAATTTTATTTTTAGTGACCTACAGATAATAATGATATATAAGGACACAATTGGAAAATTTTTCCCATGAAGACAAGATTGTTTGCATTTACAATTTTAATTCCTCATGTGTGAGATTTCACATTTATATATCAGCTGACAACTGAAAACTGAACATTTGAATCATTTTAAGGAAGGGGCAGGCTGGGCAGTTGCTTAGGATGTCCATCTTCTCCAGGTATCCAACTAAATAATTGGCATGGGTGTAGAGAGCTAGAATGCTCCACATTTGGGACCCCATCTTCATATGTTCCCAGGGCCCCATTTGTCTTCAACTATTCATGCTGTGCACCATGGAAATGAAGTTTGTTTTATTAGGATATGTTGTGTTTTATATGTAACATAGACATAGCACTGGAATTTAAATTTTCTAAATTATAATAAAATGAATATTCTCCTAGTACTGTAGCACACCTGATTTGCTCCTTGTGCAGCTTCTCCCTCACCAGTCTAAACTGCTGTACAGGGGCTGATACCAATGGAAATCCAAGTACTGGCACAGCTTACATTAAACAAATGAATGTATTGGTTTAATGTTGATGTACGTTTATTAATATGTAAATTTTATTTTTTATTTGACCTACAGATAATAATGATATATAAGGACACAATTGGAAAAATTTTCCCATGAAGATAAGATTGTTTGCATTTACAATTTTCATTTCTCATGTGTGAGATTTCACATTTATATTTATAAATCAGCTGACAACTTAAAACTGGACATTTGAAACATTTTAGGGAAGGGGGGAGGCTTGGCAGTTGCTTAGGATGTCCATCTTCTCCAGGTATCCAACTAAATAATTGGCATGGGTGTAGAGAGCTGGAATGCTCTACATTTGGGACCCCATCTTCATATGTTCCCAGAGCCCCATTTGTCTTCAACCATTCATGCTGTGCACCAAGGAAATGATGTTTGTTTTAATAAGATATGTTGTGTTTTTATATGTAACATAGACATAGTACTGGAATTTTCAAAATTATAATAGAGCATTGAATTACCATAATATTTATACAAAATCCACAACGCAAAATTTACTGATAAAATAGACTTTATTTTAATAATATTCTTCATAAATTTAATACTCTTCTCCCTCTTCTCCTTCACCCTCTCCTTCAACACTGTCAGTGCCAACTTCCTCATAATCTTTCTCCAGGGCGGCCATGTCCTCCCGAGCCTCAGAGAACTCTCCTTCCTCCATACCCTCACCCACATACCAGTGCACGAAGGCACGCTTGGCATACATCAGATCAAACTTGTGATCCAGACGAGCCCAGGCTTCAGCAATGGCT
>NW_027319761.1:0-3621 GCF_032062135.1 Pyxicephalus adspersus
GCCACCGCTGCCCCTAACTCCCCCAATATGCAGAGCTGCACAGGGTGGAAAAGGAACCACAGCACCTACCTCTTCCAGCCCGGGACATCATATTAGAAGCACCAGGGACAGGTAATAGGAGGTGATCAGCATGGCATCCAAAATAGGTAGCTGCACCCCCTTTACTGTTCTGCACATTGGGGGTAAAAAAGAGGAGCAATGGCCTTTGTAATAGGGCAAGTGGGTGTGCTGGGGGAAATAAATGATACTCCCCCCTATAGGGGTGCCAGAGTGACTCCTCCTGATATAAACCACAACATAATTGTCATAACTCACCTCCACCACCAGGTAATGCCCAGGTGACACACCTGTATACAAGTATCCATGGGTATAGCTGTATGAGTAGAGTTCAGCTTTAAAGTGTATGTTAAGCCAACATTTTTTTTTCAGTTTTTAATATGGAAGGGTTAACAACCCCCTATTTAATTCTATACATTTGGGGAAATTTTACCCATTTTCCTGTCCTGGAGACTTAACAGGACATGAGAGTAACACTCTACAAAGTGAAGGAAACCCTCCCCCTCCTGGACAGCTGTCTCCTGCCATTTTAAAAAGATTTCCGCTCACTTAAGCTCCATAATCTTAAAATGCTGATTAGTTTCAAAAAGTGTGAATTTACCCAGAGAGCAATTAAAGATGAAATGAGATTTATCTTTCAAAACTCACATTGTCCACTAGATGGAGACAGAGTACAGAATCGCAGGGATTGGGGCTCTAAGCCAAGGAATTCAGCTGCATGCAAAAAGGAAAAAAAAGAAAACAGCAAAAAAGTTATAACTTTGCTCTGCATAGGAGAATTTCAAAGGTGGAAACGCATACAAGACAACTCCACTGAATGAATTCCATGACTGAAAAAATAATAACAAAAGGGGGGAAGGTTTTGTTGTTTTTTTTTTTTTTAGGAATTTGTAAAAGGATAACTCCACCTAAAAATAACATATAAAATAATCAGGTTTACCATTTCACTTTCCATGCCGAATGAAATTGATTTCCCCCGCAGAATCTAAATACCCCATCTCTGTATGGCAGCAGTGAGAGACAATAATCACCCAGGATGTCATATTCATTAATTGTGAGATGCAGGACCAGCACGCTCACCTTGTTAGAGCTCCGGGGCTGACAGATCATGGATATGTTTTATCCCTCAGATAATTATCCTTGTTTCCAGCCTTGGAATCCGGGAATGTTTTTGTTTCCAGTCCTTGGAAATGTTTTTGGATCATTGGATTTTTATGTTATCTTGATAAAATCTTCTGGCTGCACATGACCTTCAGGAGACTATAATGCTGTGTTTCTCGACCTATTTAACAAAGGGCCCCCCTTCTATAATTACTATATCCACAGTATATTAGTATGGGGGTCAGTGGGAAGAATTCCTCTTACATTGCAGGCCAGTGGGAAGAATGTCATCCTTACAGATAGCCAAAAACATAATTGGGGTCACTTATACTGACCTGAGAGGTGCAAACTGCTCATTGCCCCAGGAACCCCTAGCGCCCCCTGGAGGCACCCTGGCTGAGAAACCCTGCTATAATGGAACACATAGGAGGAGTACTTTGTTGGGATTTACATTTATGAAATATATGAAATAGGTTCCACACCCAGATGTCACCATATTCCCAATAATGATCCATGTGATATAGATTACCTAACATGTAATGAGTGTAATAACATCAGAATGTTTCTGCATCTATTTCTCTCTGGATTGCTACATTCTGGGCTTCCATGGCACTCTTCCTGGTGTTACACCCCATACCTATGGTGGGCATGGAACGTCTTCTGCAGCCGATACTGAAATAAATCCTCCTACAATATCAGCAATATACAAAATATTGTTATGTTACAATGCATGGTTCACTTGTGGTGAATGAAACATAAACTCTGCCAGCACTGACCTCCTATTAATAAATTACAGAACAAGACATTGGACTTAGCATGGACATAACATTTTCTTCACAGTAATTGCAAAGTGTTGGATGCCAGGAGTCTAAATATGCCAAAATTATCCAATTTGCATAAAAATCAAATAACTTATTATTGTTTTGTTCATATGCCAAAAAATCAATCATCGGTACAGCTATTTAAACCTTATATTACAGTGTTGGGGTGTAACATTCCCAGCTTGGCATTTATTTGCTTGCATCATGTAATTATATGATGGCGTAAATATTTGTTAATCAGGGAGTCATATAAAAAATTAGGCAATATCAGGAAATCCCCACATCTGTCCTAGAAATAGAAGATTTCCTGGCATCTGACCTGGCACATCCCCTAGTGATATATATATATGGAGAAGATGCGGCATTAATACTGGTACACCAGGAATTGGTGGAGCCAAGACGTCCATCCGTCTCGGTTTGCCGTGTTGAAGACATCTTTCTGGGGTAACGCCATCCAACGTTTCCAATATTTATGTATTTGTATCTTTTGTTTAATGATGATATATTTTCACAGAACATTCATCCACTCCAGTGTTCTCCCCAGGAATTTTTTTCAGCCAGGTGGTAAAAAAGTGGGCGGGGCTAGACACAGCAAATTTGGAGCTCCTAGGTATTTATGCCATAGGTATCCAGTAACCCCTGCTATTGTGCCAGTGTTCTACCTGCCCCCTATACTTCCTTCCAAATTTCTAATCCCTGGCTTGTTAGAATGTACAATTTTTTCCATTTTTTGGTCTTATACCCCCACAGTCCGGTATTTTAATCCAACTCCCTAGTGTTCCATGTTTTAACCTCCCTAGAGGTAACCCCGAGGGGGTAGAAAAAAGCGGTAACCCCAATCACACTCAGGGTAGGTAATCCTATGGGAGGTAATAGTAAATAGAGCCTTACCTGATCCACTGGCGTCCCGCGTCGTCCATTGCCGCGATCTCCATCTTCTTCTCTCTTCTCCCGACCGGCTTCTGCATCTGATGAGTCACCTGGGAGTTCCCGGTGACGCCGGTGCGTGTGTACATTGCCGGCGGGGTGGGGGTAAGTGCTGGGCACCTGGGATTGGTAACAGGCGGTAAGTGCTGGGCTTTTCAGGCCTAGCAGTTTTTCAAGCAGCAGTGGTTCCTGGCCAGAGAAATGTGAGGGGTAAACACAGCAAATGCCACCTTACTGCCAATGTGAATTCAGCCTACCTTCAGATGTCACCTCCTAGCGCTATACCTAGGTAACACAAAGTGCATCATGTATGTGATCACAGAGGGGGGTAGGATAACCAGTGCCCTCCTCTCATCACTGCCAAAACCTTCCTGTGAAATTTATCCACCTGTAGTATGATCGCTGTGTGTGTGTAAAGTCTGCTTGTCATGTTCTGCAGCCTAACAACTCATAGCATTCAATCCTTTAGATCCCTTAAATTGTTGGTTGTAATTATCTAAAATTTTTAGGGTACACAGGGGACTCCCATAGCTACTGATAACCAACATTCTTCTTTTAATTTCAACAATTTCAAAATATGGGGATCAGGAGTTTAAAAACTTGTGGAAATTGGAAGGTTTGCTGTTTTGTAAGAAAGTGCACCTAGGAGCCCAAAATGGAAAATGCTAATTAAGGACCCCAGGGGCCACTTACATAGTAAGAAGCATTGGTGTGG
>NW_027319762.1:0-677 GCF_032062135.1 Pyxicephalus adspersus
AAAAGCACAACATGTGAATATATATCTTAGTTATATTTTATACATGTTCATTAATTTGATTATATATCCTAAGATAAGATTATATATCTTTCATGATCGTATACAGCAACAAAGTCTGACAGATGAACGAATGATTGCTGTGCACACAGCACTGTTCTGTTCTATGGAAAAAGGAGGGGGAAGAACGAGCAAGCAGCACCCAGCTGTTCTCTCCTTCCTTACTTGTATAGTGGTCGTTCACCATCAGTCATTCAGAGATCAGTCAGGAAGGATCCATGAACGAGACTATTCCACACGAGAGTCCTCTGACGTGTACATAGCCTAAGGGAACCACTAATAAATTAATTCATTGAGGGTCAGTTGAAAGAATGGTAATATCAGGAAAGAATGCGCTTTAAAGTTTCTAGTCCATCAGTCGCCAACCTTTGGGACCTCACGGACCACAAAATTCATAATTTTAAATCCCGCGGACCATTAATATGAATTTTTTTTAAAAGATGAATACATTTTTGTAAAGTAATGATCTTCCTAATGGTGCCTGACAAGGACAGTGGAGTCTCTGATTCATTGATCAGCTTTATTGGTTAAGTGAAGTATTACTATTGTTACTATTATCATTAGTTGTATTATCTTTGGTATTACTAAAGAAATTAAAAATGTTTGTTTGCTTTTTCTCA
>NW_027319762.1:1704-3619 GCF_032062135.1 Pyxicephalus adspersus
TCTAGGCATTTAGAAAGATCACTGGTGTCACCCTACTGGCTCTGCCAAAAGGTTTTAAACTCAGGCCGATGTAGATGGGAGGTCAATTATACTAAGCCCAAGGAAACCCTAACAACTACTGGAGGAAGAAATCTTGTAGAAGAGTAATTACCTCCGCACACATGAAGAAGGCCAGAGGCACATTGGTAATCTCATCTTTAGAAACTTATTCTGTACAAAGAGCTCAGCAGGGTCCCCTGTCCAGTGTGATAAATTTCATTTACCTCCAGGCTTATTCTTCGGGTAAAATGAAGCATGTTAAATATGTCGCTTTGATAGCTAACTCATGAAGTTTTAATAATGTAAGTTTTTTTTTTTAAATGCAGATTTAAGTTTTACTTTCATCACTGATAAATTCCATCTACCCCTTTTTTCCATTGACAATTGTTCCAGTGACGATTTATGGGTTTAATTTTTTTCAATGTGACTGTAAACCTTTAAAATAAAATTAGGGGTCGGCAAACTCCGGGCTTTGGGCCAGATACCGCCTAGCCGGTAGTTAGTCCGTAATGCATACGGGTGAGAGGGATTTTGCTTCAGGGGGTGTTCCCTGGTGATGGGCGGAGCCATTAGGGTGGGATTTAGAGTCTGGCCTCCCGCCCACTCCTGCAATGTCCTAGTGGCCAAAAAAGTTTTCCTGCCCCTGAATAAAATACACAAAATTAAAAACTGGTAAACATCGTCTCCATGCTTCATACCAAAAACATCATTTTATGAAACAGATCACAGAATAAATTGTCCAGTTTTGCAAGAGAAGGAATCTTTGTTCCCAGACTGAAGAAAAAATCTTATCATTATGTTTATTAAAACCTTGCTTTGTTTCCTCATATTGGTATGCTTATTTGAACAAAACCACCCCTAGCAAGCCACATCTGCCTAGGACAAGCCAGCTGATTCAGCAGAAATAAACATGTGCCACCCTCTCTCATCTACCTGAGGGGGGACATAGGAATTTTGTCTGGCTTGCTTCTTATTATAGATGTGTTTTGGGGCTTTATAAGAAAAAAAAATGATCGGTTTTATTGCTTTGTCTATGGGTTTTGATTCTACACATCATTCAATCTTCACTAATGTAGCCATTCTCAATGTAGAACTATAAAACATCCTTTTAGTTCCATACGATTAGTTTATGATAACCTTGATGGCATTAAATATAACATTATATGGAAGTAACACATAGCTTGTGTTGAGCAGGTAGGCTTTGGAAACATCACTGTTCAGTAATCAGTATTTGTGTCTTTGTGTGTCTGTTCTAGCAGGTAATTTGTATTTGTGTGTCTGCAGGATTGTACACTTATGCCTGAGAAAAGCTGACCAGAAGCTGGTGATCATCAAACAAATACCTGTGGAGCAGATGACCAAAGATGAGCGACTTGCAGCCCAGAATGAGTGTCAAGTGCTGAAACTATTAAGTCATCCAAATATCATTGAATACTATGAGAATTTCTTAGAAGACAAGGCTCTTATGATTGCCATGGAGTATGCACCTGGTGAGTAAACAGGTTCTACTACTGAAAATTTCATGACATACTGGCATTGAAACTGCAAAAATTGCAGCCAAAATACCTGTAACTATTTTTTTTCTGCAAATTACTCACTATTAACTGATGAAACCGTTAGTAATAGTTAGAAATAGTTGCTTGTATTTGTGGAGACATATTGCAGCTTTCCTCTATATTGGTGGTCAGAGTAGGGAGGGCATTGTTAACTGGGCAAAGAATAGGACTGGTGAGATATCCATTATTTACTTGTCATTCATTGACCAGTGTATGGCAGACATTAACATCAGGGAAGCAGACCAGTAATACAGCGGTCCCCAACCACCGGGCCGCGGCCCACTACCGGTCCGCGGCGGTGTTTTCAGTGGGCCGCGAGT
>NW_027319763.1:0-3619 GCF_032062135.1 Pyxicephalus adspersus
GGACGATCAACGAACGACCGTACACACGAACGATGTTCAACGATCGTCGTCCAATCCGATCCGCCGGTCCGGTCGTTCGTTTCCAGCGACTTTCCTCGTTCGTCGGCGTCGTTGGTTACTTTTTTAACGATTTTTTGCCCAATCGATCGTTCGTCGTTCGATTGGAACGATAAAAATTGGAAGTGTGTACGCACCTTTACACCAGTCCAAATGTGACAGATGGTTGCCTCTCCCACTAATGGATGTGTCTGTTGTAAAGAGAAGCACTGGGGCTGAATGACAGTTTCCATATGACGAGGAACATTATGGAATAAACTTTTTAACAATCAATTAACTCTAGTCATCCATATACAATAGATAGTAATGTGTCAAATTCACAAGAAAGTGGTTCATCACATTCTACAGAAAGTGTTAGATTGTTCCACTTGAATGGAAACAATCTCCTTCTGTAGCAATATTGTATTGGAAAAAAATGTATGTAACAGAAATCTATGTATTGTAAATGTTAAAAGTTAAAAGTGTTATTCTAAGTTTTTGTAAGTGTTAAAAGTGTTCAGAGCATATTACAAAAATAGTTCTGTACTTCTGTCTTTTACATTTGTACTTTGATCAAATAGTTTTTTATTAGATGTAAGAAACAATTGCAGGCAGCAAGTAAAATGCAATCAGTTAAGAATAAAATCAACTAAAAAAAAACTCATAAAAACACGAAGCTTACACTTTAACCTAAACTCTGTCGAATCCCCGGATTTCAGACTGAACCTCACAGAATCAGTAGCATGCTGGTAAAATTGCTGAATTTACTGAAGTCTGTGCTGTGTAACTTGATCATTCTCTCTGCTTCCAATGTCACCATTCATATTTCAACTTTTAAAGTAGGTTTAATGTCATTGGAAAACATTTTAGGGCTGGCATTTTTTGCATCAAATGTTATGTCTGACTAAAACATGTAGTCTATGTGTTCCAGTATTACAATCAGGTGTGTTCCAGGACCACCAGATTGCAATGGCATAAGAAGCCTACATATAAGATTTCATAATAGGTGTAGTTTAAGATCTATCATTCCTACAACATCATATAACCACTCCATCTCAAATGTATACAAGCCAACCACTTTAATTTGATCAAGACACTGGGCTGCAGACTTTAAAGCAGTGAATCTGGTAATGTTCTAACATGATTGTTAATTTAGGGGATGTATTTATTAAGTCCTACCTTTTAATGTCTATAAATACATAAGGAAAAATAGCCATCAGTCCCTTAAAATAAAAGGGATGCTATGTGCACATCAGTATGTAGGTTAATGTGGTATAAGATTTCCATGTCTGTGTGCCTAAATGTTGTGTTTTTTACTTGTATGGTCAAGATGTTGTGTCTGACCACCTTTTAATGTATATGGTCAGATTTAGAGCTGTTTTTCCTAGTATTCTGCAGCTGTTTGAAACACTGGCAAAATGCCTGAACAAGAACAATTGTATTGTTTTCAATTGGGACCATCTACAATAGGTCATTGTGTTTTGAGACGTTTTATAATTCTGCTGCATGAAGCATTTTTCTAGCATATTGAAGTGCTTTCACCTACTCTTGTAGTCTAGGAAAATGTGCACACTTATCGCTAGGTCTGACAAGAAATTTCAGTGCTTACAAACACCATATTATGCTTTAAAAGGTGTAAAAATGCTTGTCAGATGCTCTGAAACACTCATAGGGAAAGATGGAATGCTCTATCAATCCCTTGGAATGGTTGCTTGAATCCAGAAAGAATAAATGCTAATATTAGACGTGGAATCAACAATCTAGAGTTTTCTACATAGTTACCATAACTAATGAACAGTTTAATTAGGAAGGGATTACCAGGTTAAAGGTGATGAATTACTGCAGTCATTTTACATGGGTTACACAAAAACCTACCAACCAGAAAAAACACAATTCCAGACAAAAGCATTTGCTAAATTCCAATAAAAGAATGTGACAAGAAACTGATTGCAGATAAAGCTCTAGCTATTTTGTGGCTTCTAATATCTCCATCTGAGCCTATGTTGTTGCATAATTTATGATTCTTCCCAGCTGACTATGAACCTATGTAAATCAATGCAGTTACATGCCACATAACACAGATTTCATGCATACTTTCTTAACCAACCTTACTTTTATATTTTACACAGTGAGTATATATTCTTTACAGATTCATACAACATGCTTCCACAAATGTATGTTTTTATTCTAATGATTTGTATTGCATTACACTGTGCTAGATTCATGTTTATACAACATGTTAAATAGCACTCTGAGACAGGAGGAGGAGAGGGAAAAATGCATCTAAATGTCCTTAAATGCTTAAAAAAGTCCATAAATGTTTTCATTATTTTCAGCAAAAGCTTTTATGCATGTTTATGTGTGTTTATGGGCATTTTAGATTCACTAAGTGCTACAGCCTGTGTTCTTCTTGCAGCCTATAAAAGCAATGCCCAGAAGTATTCTAGTGGGTTCTATCACATTAATGAATTGAGATTTCAAACATGGGCTTTTAATCACTGCATTTTAACACTGGGGAATTAGTCTGTGTAAACCAAGCACTCAGTGTCCATCATACTCCAGCATCAGTCAATTGGGGACACCCCAGACTGAAAGGCTCTACAATGTCTGTAATACCATGCTTCCTCCAGCTACAGTCTATGGAGGACAATCCAGGCTCAAAATCTCTATAGGTTTTGTTATTCATTGCTACCTTCAACCTCAGTCAATGGAAGATAACCCAATCTGAACTCCCTCCAGCCCTATGCTATGGAGAACAACCCAGACTAAAAGTGTCTACAGTGGCTGTCATTCCATGCTCCCTTCAGCCTAAGTCAATGGAGGACAATAAAAGGCACTAAGTGTCTGGTATACTGTTTTATGTCCAGCCTCAGTTTACAGAGAAAATTAACATTTTAAACATTTGTATATGGTCACACAGCTTACAATTTTGCATCTTTAATATTTAAACCATTGAATGTGTGGCTTTTGACATAGAGGTCTACTACATACAATAAAATGTTACACCGCTAATGATAAAACAACTATACCTACCTTGTATGTAATTGTATATCATAAAGTCATGTACTGATTAGCAATATATTTACAGACTACATAGAGGAAAACCACATAACTGTCACTGGATTTATGGATCTGTGAAAGCTCTCTCTAGTTGCCGACAATGGAAGTAGCAATGTCTGTGATTGACATATCTTTACAACAAGACAGATAAGAGGGAGAACACAATAATTCACAAAATCGTTGATGTGATGCAGTAGCAGCAATACAGTGAAGAAATAAACAGGTATAAATTAACCCCCAAAAGATCTGCCTAAACCTAAGTATCTTACACACTTTTGTATTGGGACAATATTACATAGTGATACACTTTACAGATTGCTGTAAATGGGCAGCATGGTGGCTCAGGGGTTAGCACTCCAGCCTTTGCAGCGCTAGGTCCCAGGTTGGATCCCCAGCCAGGACATTATCTGCATGGAGTTTGCAGGTTCTCCCTGTGTCTGCGTGGGTTTCCTCCGGGTACTCCAGTTTCCTCCCACATCCCAAAAACATGCAGTTAGGTTAATTGGCTTCTCCCTAACAATTG
>NW_027319764.1:0-3619 GCF_032062135.1 Pyxicephalus adspersus
TATTCTGGACTTGCTTCTGCTGGAGTCTTGGTACTGCATTACCTGTGGACTCCTGGTCCTCTGTCAGTCCTTCCCCAGACGCCATCCCTTGCGTACAGAAGTCCTAGAAGCTGGGATGGTGCAACAAACTTCCTGAAGCTTGCTATAGACGAAAAGTGCGGTGTTGGTTGAGGGACTGGCATCTGACGAGTACTAATTCTGGATTAGGGCTTTACAACTACTTTGTCTAAACTATGCATTGTATGAGTATCATTTTCCTAAAGCTGGCTATTCTTTGTTGAAACACGATAAGTCACTGCCTAGCTCACCGATTGCCATTGCGCCATGTTTGGCGAACCATTACCATAAGTGTAAGGTGAAAATATTTTGAATATTTTTGCATTCCTCAATACAACCACATCTGAGTTGGATAATTCACTACAAAGCTTGCAACAGATGGAGACTCTGTGTAACAATCTGTAAGTCATTCTAAAGATTGTAGACACGAGGATGCAATAAGCCCACCTTCCTTTACACATCCCACCACACGATGAGTGGGTGATGCACATGTTGCTGTGGCAACCTCCTCCCGTCTACCAGGACAGCCAAAAAAGACAGGCCTCTCCCTCGAAATAAACTTTTGCAACAGCCTTTTCGTTTCATTCCCCCTCTTCCTCCCCTTCTTTTCTGTATATTCTCTTCTATAAATATATTGAAGCTTGATGATTTATTTGGCAGCAGTTCCGGATGTTTTTTACATTTTTTTTCTTTATTAGGCGCACAAAGTTTTCTGTATTCTGATTTGTGCATGTCAGGCAGGAAGCCTGGTAATTATTATTCAGAGATGTTTTCTTATATTACCAGCTAATTTCACTGAATATTAATGATGTTTGTTGGTTATACAATTCACCCCCGAAATATGGTGTTACTAGGAATTAGCTGAAGGCAGGATAATCCATATTTCAGTCATTTGTTCATTTAATTCAAATGTTTTTTAACCCCAGAAATGGTATGTGCATGAATTCTGGTCACATACAATTCGCACTCTTGTTGTCCCATGATGGGTCTACACCTGGTGGGGCTTTAAGGGAAAGGGCATGGCATTGGCATCTGCATTGGTGGAGCAGCGCAAGTACCATAACTCAGTCCCACCAGAATTCATACAGCTGGGAGCCTTTGTGCGCCATTTAACAAATATGCAAATACATGTACATTTCTAGAAGTATCAGATTTCCTACACCTGCAGGAAGTAAAATGCAGAAGTGACCAGGGAGTCAATACTCTAGTATCCACATCTTGCTCCCAGGGTCTAAGTCATCCGGGAGATCTGCACTTTAGTATACACAGTTAACTCCAGAGTATCCATGTCACCATTGTGACCCACACTCCAATGCACCCAGTTATCTTTCTGGCGCCACTCACCAGTAACATCTGCACTTCAGTACACACAGCTCATTTTCCAGTATCGAGGTCACCAGAGAGATCTGAGCTCCAAAACACACTCATTGTTCATACTCACTATCAATGTCACCAGTAAGATCTGCACTGCAGTATGCACAATATACTCTCAAGTATTCACGACACCAGGGAGATCAGCATGAAAGTACACACATTATACCCCAGTATTATTACCACATGGGAGATCCAAGCTCCAAAACATACCTCACTCCCCACCATCCATGTCACTAGTAAGACCTGCACTGCAGTATGCACAATATACGCCCCAGTATGTATTCATGTCACAAGAAAGGAATATGACCTCCAGAACACAAAACTCACTCTCTAGTATCCGTTTCACCAAGGACATCTGACCTCCAGAACACACCTCACTCCCCACTATCCATGCCACCAGTAAGATCTGCACAAAAGTACACACAGATCTCTCCCCCATATCCATGTCACATGGGGGATCTGACCTCTAGTACACACAGATGGATTGCCAGTATCCATGTCAATAAGATCTGAACTACAATATGCACATAATACCCCCCCCCAGTATCCATGCACCCCATTACACATTGCTCACTCCCCAGTGTCAATGTCACTAAAGAGATCTGTACCCCATTACACATTGCTAACTCTTTAGTATCCATGCTACCAATAAGATTTCCACTACAGTATGCACAGTATACTCCCCAGATAGAATATTACATAATATTCATGTCACCAAGGAGCTCTGCATCCCATTATACATTGCTCACTCCCTAGTATCCAAGTCACCAAGGACTTCTGCACCCCATTAACATTGCTCACTCCCTCTCTGCAAGGAGATCTGAACCCCATTAACCATCACTCACTCTCCCGTGTCCATGAAACCAATAACATCTGACTTCCAGTACACACAGTTCATTCCCGATTATCCATGTCACAATTGCAATCCACACTCTAGTACACATACGGTACATCCAGTGTCGTTCACCAGTAAGATTTGAATTCCAGTATACACAGCCTACTCCCCAGTGTCCATGCCACCAATAGGATGTACAATGCAGCATGCACAATACACTTCCCAGTATCTATGTCAATAGGGAGATCTGTACTCCAGTACACACCACTTATGCCCCAATATTCATGTCACCAAGGAGTTCTGCTTCTAATTACATGTTGTCCACTTCCCAGTATTCATGTCTCCAAGGACATCTGCACCCCATTACACATTGCTCACTCACCAGTATCCATGTCTCCAAGCAGATCTAAACCCCATTACCCATCACTCACTCTACAGTGCTCATGACACCAAGGACATCAGACCTCCAGTACACACAATTCAATCCATAGTATCCATGACACAATTGCGATACACACCCCAGTACACAACATACTTTCCAGTGTCACTTACCAGTAGGATCTACATTCCAGTATTACCAGCTCACTCCCCAGTATCAATGACACCATTGAGATCCTTATTGTAATATCCTCAATATACTCCCCAAAAAGATCTGACCTCTAATACATACAGCTCACTTTATCCATGTCATGTTCAGTACAAAGAGAGGCAAAAAATGACTTTTAGGTACCAGATAAAATCGAATATATGCAAACAATTGTCATTCTCTTATTACAAACAAGGTTGAAAACACATTTTCTCACATTCACTGATACTCTACTTAACATCATCATAGCATATACTTACAGTTCTGTAATTTCCTATAATTTTTTTTCCAAAAAAAAAAAACTGGCAATAGGTAAGTTGACTCCAGCTCAGACAAATCAGCTTGACCTCTGTGCTTACTTTTGAGAGTGTAGCACTAAAAACATCCAAACTGATCATGATGATTATCTTTTACAAGTTTATAATAACTTAGTATTGCTGCTTACATGTAAAGCTATATAATAACTTCATGATAAGGGATAATAAAGGACAAACAAAGGAATGTAGATAGTAGCAAACATTTCCAATAAATGTGCTAATTCATGTCTAGAATATTGTGCAATGATAGGCTTGTTTGCCTTTATATTGTGTAAAAATGCGTTTCTGTAGTAAGAGTGATGCTACAAAGAATTATTGGCTTCATCTTATTATACAAAACAGTGTTAGAGAGGAATACATTTCGCCTAGAGAACCTGGAAGTTCCTGTTAATAATATTGTTAGCAGTTAACTGACTAGAAGTTTGTGCTGCCATGACGAGGGGCTGACAG
>NW_027319765.1:0-3618 GCF_032062135.1 Pyxicephalus adspersus
TTCGTTGTTTCATAAAGCTGAACTATTTTTATCCTAACACAAGAGCTATATGTATTCTTACTTGTATTTTGTCCTGTATGTGTATTTTATATTTTATTTATTTTGCAGATATGTGCTGTTATCCACCATAAAACTTTTTTTTTATAGTAAAGACCTGTCACTGCTGCTTCTCTTTTTGTGCAGGATGACTGGTCTTGTATGTACCCCTCTTCTCTAGTTTTCTGCAGGCAGTCTGTAGCGGTGGGATATTCACAGTACCACAAACATCACTTCTCTTTGCACAAGCTCAATGCAGCATAGTGGTCGTGCCAGTTTTAAAACATCATATCTGTGTTTCCAAATGCACCATCCATAGTCTGTTTCTGCTGGTTAAGAAAAGGGTTAGCAATAGACCAATTTGCATGTGCAAACAAATGTTAAAAAAAAACGTCTGCTTACTATCTTATCATATCATATCTTATCATCATATTTAAAACAGAACTAAACCTACATTACGCACCTGTCTGACTCCTTTCACTACAGCCGGTACATTAACACAAGACAAAAGCAAGGCTGATCATGTGACTTCTTTTGAGTTTTAAGGTAGAAAACATAAGTTAAATGTTAAAATGCAGAAAGCTGCACAGCATTCAGGAGGAAGTATACATTTTATAGATTGCTGCATATTGGAGTTCTGCTTTAAATAATATTTTTTCTGCAAGTCAGTGTTCAGCTTTAAAGCTTACAGTAAATCTTGAAGCCCCAAGTTTATGTATTGGGATTGATTTGTTTAGTACTGTGGTCAGTATTAGGTTGCTAGAACACTGAGCAGTATATTAAGGCAAGGAGCAAGGAGGGGGTCTGCTTGTTAAACCCATGTAGTGTTGGCATTGTTGGGCGTTAGACAGGCAATGTATTTTTTTTTTTGTTTTGGGGTAGCACAGGTTTACCTTAAGGCCCTGTTGATTCAACATTGGTATGACTTGATTTCTCATAGATGTTAACAAATAATGTAAATGTCAGTGTTCCCCCTCTAGCATTAGGAATCCTCTATATTGTAGTGCACGAATTTGCATAGCAATTCAAAATCCACTTCCCAAATCCTATGACCTCTATGTATACTTTCATATCCTGCAATTGAAAAAAATATGAAACAGGCTTGTACTGTTTGAATTTTTAAAGTTGCACCTAATTGTGTAGTAATTTTATAAAATACAGTAGGTGTAAGTTGTGTGTAAGTTGTAAATCTGTGTATACAAATTCCTTCTTGTAGGCTGCTGTAGAAAGCCTGCAGTCTCTTAAATTGTTTTCAATTGTATTTAAAATTGTCCATTAACTGTACAACGGTGGACAACATGGAACAGATCATGGGCTTTAACATAAGGTAATGTTTTGTATTTCTTCTGAACAGTCAATGGGTGCACATTATTTGTGATTATAAAGCGAATAATTTACAGAACTTTTTTAGATTATAACTGAAGAACAGCCTTTCTCAGCTTTATTGACATGAAGGAACCCTTAAAGTTCTTCAGGGAACCCCTTACTATAATTTCTATATCCACACCAAACCCTAAATTAGTGTTATATAAGAATGTCACCCTTACAGATAGACAAAAAATATCATTGGTGTCAGTGATAACTGACCTGAAAGGTGCAAATTGTTCATTTCTGAAGGAACACCTAGTAACTTCTGGAGGAACCCTGGTTGAGAATCACTGCTGTAGAGACTCGGAGAGCTCATTTGATGCCAGCTGAATGTGCCAATATCAGTGCTGGTATGAAAATAAACCCGTGGCGAGAAGATATAGAGGATACCATTGATTATCTTACTATCCACTAATACACCAAGTTACACCATTTAGGTGATGTCCATATTTTAGTCTCTGACCTGTATAAATTATGTGGATTAGGAGTGGAATCAAATCTTAACATTTTTAGTGATCCACAAAAAAGGTTGGCATATGACATTTGTGTTTGTTAGCCCCTGTGTTTTTATGCGTTTCTGTGGAAAAGTATGTGCATGAAAGTGCATGGGTATAAATGCCATACTGGAGGACATGGCCAGAGACTGTCAATATACTGGAAGGACGTGGTCAGATACTGGAGGGACATGGTCAGAGACTGGGGACATACTGGAGGGACATGGTCAGAGACTGGGGACATACTGAAGGAAATGGTCAGAAACTGGGGACATACTGAAGAAGATGATCAGAGACCGGGGACATACTAGGGGATATGGTTGGAGCCTCCACTTATACCGGTGGTTGCAGACTGCATACACACTATAGTTCCAAGACTAAGCACATGCTAGGCAAGATTGTCAGAGACTGTGAATATAGTAGAAGTGATTATTAGAGGTTGTAGATCTATTAGAGGACATGCCAGAGATTATGGACGTACTGGAGAAGATAGAGTCCCCATACATACTGGTGAAGGTGGTTGAAGGCTGCAGACATAATAAAGGAGATGTTCAGAGGCCCAAGACATGCTATGGAAAATGGTCAGAGACTGTCGACATACTAGAGTCTGCTTTAGAAGACAGACTGTGCTTATATTACACGAGGCTGCTACGGGTGGCTGCCATTGGAGCCTCTTTACAAAATAGCGCTCCCATTCCTAATTATAGTGTCTTCAAAGACCACATGTGACCCCAAAGGTTGGGCCAAAAGGGTGTAATAGTGATATCTTAGTCTCAGAAGCCTTAGATAAACTTTAATTTCTAGGTTTAGTTTATAAAAAAAATAGTTTACTGGACATGTATTTTATGCCCAAATTGGGGCCCACTTGAGCTGCAGCCTCTTGCTACATGATTCTGTGAAATGCATTCTTCTTCTTTGAGATCTGGGGATGGAGCATGAGAATGGAGAACACGTGTTATAACAAAAAACCACAAGGATTTCTAGGCAAACAATGAACACTAGGATGAAAATCGGACCCTTTCAGCAGGCAAGCTGTGCCTGAAGCGTGTTTCAAAGTAGGTTGGTCATATCTGACCACAGGGTACCTTTAATAACCTAATGGAGTTTAACAAAACAAAATTGATGGCTGAAGCTCAGGCAGGAAGTGCAGGTAATAATAAAACAGACGGCTGTACAGATGCCTTTAGCTGTGTAAGGGTTAGAAGAAATAGAACTGCTGGATGAGAAAATTTCTGGATAAAGCTCTCTGGCTCCGGCTAAAAGTGATTGAGATCATTGCCACATGGAAGCGCTCGGTTTTCTGTGTAAACATTTGATGTTTAAAGTTCGTGTCTCGGGAGAAACATCAGCCTTTTTATTTGCAGCTTTTACAACGCTGGCACTTGGATAAATTGGGCCAGCATGAAACAAATCGGCATTTTTTTTTTTTCAAGAGGATGCGTGTAATCTGAGGTCATGTGTCAAGTGTGGCTTCTCTTCAGGAGGAATGGAAGTGTCAAAATTGACCCAGTTTCAGCTAGCATGACTCTTGTAACTCTGTCAATGTGAAATATTAGTCTTAAAGCACATTAAACACTTCCAGGTTGGTGCTACTGGAAGATCTACTACTGAGATAGGAAGGGATGAAGGTCATTTCAAAAACACTGGTCATGACAGTAAGCTGATAAATGGAAAATACAGTTTCAAAAACTGATGGAAATGTGAAGGCACTGCACATACT
>NW_027319766.1:0-1289 GCF_032062135.1 Pyxicephalus adspersus
ATGTAATAACCCAACAGAAAAAAAAATGTAAAAAGATTGTCGTTTTGTCAAAAATGCCAGCTTTAATAATATTTTTTTATTTTTATGATTTATTTATTTTAAAAGTAGGCTAATGCTAACTGACAACTTTTAATGGTAATTTCAAAGCCCCAAAAGACAATTTTAAAGCTAAAATTTGCTTAGGGGGTCTTATAGAAGAAATGATTTCCCATTGAAGAAAAGTGTTTTTTTGGGTACTGGGGACAAAACGTTTATATAGCAACCAAGGGGTGAATTGGCTTCGGAATGTCCTTCATTGGCATCCCAATGCTTGCAGATACAGAAGGTTTCTGTTAATCAGAAATATTTCCATAACTATTTTATGTCGTGTATTGCAATGGGCTGGGAAACAGTTGTGGGATAAAAGATTACAATGTAAATATATGTAACAATTAAAACATGCTGTAGGTAATTAAAACATGCTGTAGGCCAGGGGTTCTGTGTCTGTCTGACAGGTGGACCGCACTTCTGGCTGGAGCACCCACCAGCAGGGTCAGGAGAAAGACCCCACTTGGGGCGGCGCACCGGCCAGAGCTGCGGATCATGTCTTCCATGGACATCACAGGCTTAGACTTGCGATGGGATAGAGTGGGTGGCTTTTGACATCATGACATCCCTCTGGGGGGAAGTTTCTTTCCCTTTGAATGACACAGGGCTCCCCGCCTTCCGGAGTCCATGCATTTAATGGTCCGCGAGCTCCAAAAGGTTGGGGACCACTTCTGTGGGCTGTATTAACATTTTAGTGTTTTTTTTTCATTTACATAAATTAAAATATAAACACAAAACTGTGTAATCCCCCCCATATTGAAATCAAACAGTTTAAAAGTATGGGGACATCTGAGGATAAGAAATTGATAAGTGAGTGTGTGTTTCCCTTTCCTATTCCTAAATGTTCATTTGGAATCTGCCAAAGAAGGAAGCATGCAAACATTTTGTAGCCTGATTCCAATCATGGAATGTACCTTCTTTGGGGGAGAGGGCCTACCTGAGTAATCAGTTCAGAGGTACATAGTACTGCTAAACCATTACCCTACAGAGGTTAAAAAAAATCCCTAAAAGTTAAGATACTACACCAAATTTTTTTTTATTATTTATATTTTTTTTTATTCTACTGCCATCGTGCTCCAGCGATGTCACAATAGTGTCCCACAGCAATTGATCCAGCATCAGCTGCTCTCTGCTTCACAATGACAGGATCTCCTCTCTAGGGATGAGAGATGATAATAATTTCCTTCAACTTCCAATGGATC
>NW_027319766.1:1930-3618 GCF_032062135.1 Pyxicephalus adspersus
TAACAATTTTTTTATTAAAATAAATATATAATGTACTTTTCTATTAATAATATACACTGTTTACTAAATTTACTACTAATTTACTATTAGTTTTTTTTTTAATTATTTTCTTTTAGAACATAGACCCAAGGGTCTCTTGATCCCTAGAAATGACAAAACTCTGCTCAAGGATTTTACATTTTAGCTTATATGTTCTTATTTGTCAGTATTGATTTTCTGAACCAAAGGTAAACCAAAGCTAAGATTTCCCTGAATTTCCCTGAACTTTAGCCTAACTTCGAAGCGCATCCCTCAATGCTTACAAGTTTCTTGCAACATTTTTGAGCTTTTGTCCCACGTGGGTAGGCAGGATCAGTTTGCGGCAGCTAATAGGAAGTGCTTGGAAAAAAACACACAGTGCTTACCAATATTTTATGCTCTTGGGCTTCAGTAACAGTGTCAGTTTGTAGTAATTATAGGACTGAGCTAAAATAATAATGAAGAAAACAATTGAAAAGGAGTGTACGGTTTCTGCCAAGGTGGCAATTTCTGTCACTGTTAAATAAATTTAAAGGGGTACACAGTGTTTTCACAGGCTGCATTTTCATACTACTAATATTGAAGTTAAAAATAAAATAGTAAAATTATAGCAATTATTTTCAGTTATATACAGGAAATTTCTCCCATTCTTGTTAATATAGTTGCTGATTTATCTCAGTTTGGTTGGTAAAGCTTTTGAAAATGGCAGGCTCAACAGGATGAAGTGATGGAGCATGCCCAGCCCCGCTGGAGGATACTAAGCTGACATTATTCCTCAATTAAGTCATTCCCTGCACTCTGCAAACACATAGCGTGTAATGTCCAGTGTTTAGCCAGGTCTTTAGATACCCGGAGATGTGGCTATGGGCAGGGACATTACATTGGGTGATTATCCTTTGTAGCACTGAAAATCATATCACTTAGAGGAATGATCAGGAGGGTGAGCTCCATGGTTAGCTCCTTTTCTTATTCCTCTTCACCTTCCTCTTCAAAAGTGTGACACAACGGCACAGTTTACACAGGGATTTGCCTGTTTTCTTTAATATTATCCAAAAGCAAAATAAACCTCCTTTACATACAGGCAAAAACACAAAATAAATTCCTACGCTTTCTATACAGGTGGCCTACTACCAGCCACACGACACAACTCAAAATAAAATTAGTGTCCTTTTTGTCGTTTTAGCAGACTTCTGCAGCAATGGTGAAAGACAGTCTGTTCAACTAGTCCAACACACATGCTCATAGTGCAGACCTTTATAGCCCAGAAATGAGCTGATCTCCATCACCTGGCTGAGAGCTATGTAGGAAACCTGTTTTGGACAGGAAGGGAATGAAGAGCCCCACTACTAACCTGCTCAACAACAGCATTTACCAAAGTCCTCAGCAAACAATGTTTTGCTAAGGCAAATCATCTTTCCTGGATTTCTGATATCTCACCCAGTGTTTCCTAGTTGAGATATTCACTTCCTGTAGCCTAGTACATTGTATATGACAGAAACCTAGGCGAAATATAACGATTTTACACTACTTTTTCAGTCACTGTCTCACAGTGGTCACTGACAAAGTGACTGATATCAAGGCTTCACTGTGCTTGAAAAATTATTTCAGGTTCATTGCTTTGTAGATGTGCTAACTCTGGTGATGAATACATTTCTGAAGTGCTACCCTCT
>NW_027319767.1:0-3617 GCF_032062135.1 Pyxicephalus adspersus
ATAATCTTTCAGAATCTTTTTTTCTAGATTTTCCTCCTTTAAAATTGGGTGCGTCTTATATTCCGGAGCGTCTTATACGGCGAAAAATACGGTAAATAAAAAAAAAATTGAAAAAAAAATTGCGGGCTGTGCTGATTAATGAATGCAGCGCCAGCTATCTATTCATTGATCAGCTCAGTGTGTGATCCCCGGCAATAGAGGTTAAATGGGGACAAGTCTCCCCATTCAAAAACTCTAGTGCCCTCTGATTGGCTGAGGAAAGCTTTCCTCAGCCAGTCAGAGAACACCAGAGGTTTTGAATGGGGAAACTTGTCCCCATTTAACCTCTAGTGATGGGAATCACACACAGGATTCCCAGGGCTGCATGAACGAATGCAGCCCTGAGAATCCACTGTGGTCCTGGGGCACTAGAGGGTTTTTGAACTGCAGATGAACTTTCAATGGAGAAACTCCATTGAGAGTTCATCTGCAGTTCCACTGCAATTCGGGGGCACTAGAGGTTAATTAACCTCTAGTGCCCCGGGGATGCAAACAGGAGGATTCCCAGGGCAGGACAGAGAATCCTTGTGTAATGATGAACTCGATCTTCTGATGGTTTTGCGAAATCGGTTTGCTGAAACCTTGCATACCCATCGCAAGATCAAGGAAATTTTCGCAGGAATGCCAGAGGCATTCTCGCTCATCCCTATTGCTAAACAACTGAAAGCTCTTCCATTGTCAGTGCAACACTGAACAAGCCACATCTACCTGGCTGGTATAAAAAGTGGCAATAATTTAATTAGCTCAGAACACATTGCAATACATATTAGACAGTGAATATGTTATACAGTAGCTATCATTGATGTTGGTCTGTGTCATGCCATTCACGGCAAAGTTTTGTTTTCTGCATTACATTACATTGTGTAATTCACTGATAACAAAATGATGGAGAAACTGTCTGTAGATGGCACCTGTTCCACAACACACACCCTACACAGGGAGGAAGAAGGTAGTTCTCTAAACAGATTTTGGCAATGCAAGCACATACATACACTGCTCAAAAATTAAGGTAACACAACAAAACACCAAGTCATTAAAACTTCTGGGATATCAATCTGTCCAATTAAAAAGCATATTCAATTTTGCCTGCTTTGGTGCAAATAAAAGCAACAGCAGGTAGACAAGAGTGCCAAAAGAAAACCCACAGATGCCATTGTCTGCCCCCAATGTTCCCTAGATCTGAATCCATCAGAGAACCTTTAGGACATTATTTATCAGTTCACGACTGCCACAGACTGTCTAGGAGCTCACGATTGCCCTAATCCATCAATTATTCTTTGATTTCAGTCCATGTTTAGTTTTTTAGTTAGATTTTGAATGCAGCCCCTAGTGGGTTATTGATTTTTGTTTCCAATGACTTTTCTTACATCATCTTCTTCTTGGTGAATTACACAATGTATATGAAAAAAATCTGAACATTTTGGTCATCAAGACCTGATATGTTATTTATGAATATATATATATATATATATATATATATATATATATATACACTTACAGTACCGCAATACACCATGATATATGAAATGTTAGGCCCATATCAATCATCGGTATGGTGTATGGTGTCACCAGTTTCTTGCAAATGCACAGCCCTACTGTATGTAGATCTTTCCAACTTCTGTTTCAACAAGGTTCAACTCCTGTACTGTACCATTATTGTACCATTAGGTACTGCCTCCTGTTACTGTACTGTACCATTAGTGTACCAATATGTACTGCCTCATATACTGTACTGTACCATTAGTGTACCATTAGGTACTGCCTCATATACTGTACTGTACCATTAGTTTCCAACGACTTTCCTCGTTCGTCGGCGTCGTTGGTTACTTTTTTTACGAACGATTTTTGCCCAATCGATCGTTCGTCGTTCATTTTGAACGATAAAAATTGGAAGTGTGTACGCAGCTTTAGTGTCACCATCTATTAATGATTGGTGTAGGAAAAACAAGCAGATAAGAAAAAATGCTTCAATAGACTAATACAAATAATCTGTACCTAAGTAGCAGTACCACTTTTAATTCTTTATTCCTACTTTATTTATACATTATGTGTAACTTCTGTGTTATTTGTGTTTTTTTTTGCACATTGGATCACACATTTATAAGGTTTTATTTGGAAGGGTTTTTTTTTAATATAAAGATTTTTTTTTTGGTTGGATTCAATAAACATGTAATTTTTTAAGAATAGTTATCAAAGTACCATTTACCATGATAATGACACTTGTGTGACTGTGCACTCCATGTGACTATACAGATTTTTGTCAGACCTCACTTTTCTAAGTTGATCATAGGGTCAGCACATTACCTTGTCACACTCACACACACACCCCGGTGTTAGTAACTGCTCAGCAACTCTTCCATAGTAAGCTTCAACAAGCCGTAACAGGAGATATACAGATACATATCTACACCTTTTGAATTTTTAGGTTTATTAAATATTTTCAACAAACTCATCATGTTTGACAGCTCAAATATTATATAAGTGTTATGTGCCAAAAAAAAACAAAAAAAAAAAAAACATTATTTAGTTAAATATAGCAAATTTTTTGAGCCATGCCTTAAACAACACATATTAATATTGTAGTCAGTGAGAAAGCAAAATTTCCATAAAGTGTTTTATTGCAAGTAAACCACTTGCTCCGTTTAATTTAGAGGTCCAAATATACCACATAAGCACTGCAGTAGGATAAATATCTATTGCGCCTTCTCTTTAGTCATTCAGATCAATAAAAATATGTAAAGTATGGCTGAAGTGTACAACAGAAATATAAATAAAGGTTTACAGAAGTTAATATTGTTTGTGCACTTACAATTATTCCAAAAACAGGGGAAGGTTTTAAAATCTTAACAGAATCATCTCAATTTAAAGAGGCCTTAATAACAATAAATGAGCTTATTAGCAGTCATTACTACCTGAGGTATAAAGCTCAGGGAACATTAAAAATGAACTGACTTCTGTTATCAGCCTGTTTATATCCAATACCAGTCTAATGTGGACCTTCCCTGTTCGCAAACACAGAAAAAGGAGAGAAAAGGTAGTGAGGACAGTATGCTGTGTAAGGGGAAAAAAAGAAACATATGAAACTTGCACATATACCCAAAAAACTTTTCACCTTTGTCCATGAGAGGTTTTTTTGTGTAAGAAAAAGACAGAATTATCAAAAAAGTAGTAGAAATGCATGCAATGCTTCATTTATTTGTGCTTTTTTTACACTGCTACTGGTATTATGCATTACAATGTGCTGATTTACAAGCAGAAGATGAGATTACTTCTGTTCACAGCCTTATAAATAGCAACCAGATCTAAATGACAAGTACACAACTCCTTCCACACTTGTGCTGTCACATTCTGTAACATCATCTAGCGGTGATATGTGCTTGCATTCTATTAAAACATGTAAAACAATGAAAAAGCCAAAGAAAGTCATAACTGAGGAACTGATATAATCAGAGAATTATTACTGAAACAATAAGAACAAACTTGTATGTTAAGGTGCGTACACACTTCCAATTTTTATCGTTCCAATCGAACGACGAACGATCGATTGGGCAAAAAATCGTTCGTAAAAAAGTAACCAA
>NW_027319768.1:0-3617 GCF_032062135.1 Pyxicephalus adspersus
TCCTGGGCGGTTCATTTCTGTCTGGATTTTAAAGTCTAAATGCGGTACATTTTTTTTAAATTAAAATTTATTTTACAGTAAAATATAATAGTATGATGGGACCAGGTAAGTGTTTGGTTTTTACTTTTTTAACTACCCGAGTTTGACTCGGGGTTACTGCTTTTAGCAGGTTTTTTTTTTTTTTTTTTTACACTAGGGCTTACCGCCGGGGAGCTTAAAACCCTCACTACTTACCACCATTCCATATCCCCCCTCCTTTTGTGTGCTACTTCCTCCACCTCTTAGGGTAGGTTCCTCCCCTCCTCCTGTGTCACTGCCTGTATCTGTCTGTCATTTCCAATACATTATATATGTTCCAATATACCATTATATGTTGGTACTATATAAATACCTTCTATTATTAATTATAATAATAATAAAAAAGGTAATGTTACTGGAGAGGGAGTCCTTCCCCATCTTTAAAAAGTACACCTCCCGATGATAAATGGTATGTGTTCTGGTTTTGAAAGGTAAGTGGGGCACACCCTACCTTCCTTTTCTTGGCCACCCAGACTGCATGCCTGGACAAGTGTATTACAGTCACAGGTTACAGTCCTACTCTATTTTTGATTTCATAAAAAAACCTAAGTACCTGCCAAGCTCCTACTTTAAAATATCCATGTCAAAATTTGCTTTTATGACAGCCTTTAGTTAATATGCATTTTTTTTCTTAATTGTTATTATTACAGGATACTAAAGTTCTGCTTATTGTGCAATAATGCACTTGAGTGGAAAGGAACAGTGCTGTATACTGTGAAATGGTGGGTCATTGCTTTACAAGGGGACTTGGTCACAAAGGTATTGCTGTGAGAAGTAGTATAAGCTCTTCATTTAGTTCATTAGTGAGTGATGCTTGCTGTTATTGGAGCTGAAAGCATAGCCAACAAACTCCCTATCCATGAACTTTTAATGGCTGAGTTTGCTTTTTTAAACTGACAAGGTGCTTTTCTTGCATTTTCTTCTTGTTTGCATTCCATGTATATTCATAATATTCTGTCCAAAAGAGTTTATAGTTTATATTTTTTTCTCTTTCAATAAAAGTTTGAAATTACAATACAAAATTTCCCTGATTCATCACCTACCCCAGACTAATAATTCTAACATATATCCCCTACTAGCATTCACGCTAACCCCAGAAGTAAATGTGTGAGCACAAAAATAAATAAAATATATTTTAACTTACAAGTCCATGTAATTCTGTAATGGCTGAATTGTTTTACTTTTTTTCTTTGTTTTCCATAATTCTACCTGGTTATCCAAAGAGGTGCTCAGAACTAGATAATTTGAAATCTGAGCAATACTGTAATTTGAAAAAATAAAGGCCGTTCATGCATCTTGCAGCCCCTTGTCGTTGGAAAAGATCGTGAAAGATCCTTTCCAACGACAAAAATTGCAAGTGTGTACGCAGCTTTAGAATACTATAATATAACCCAATCAGTAAATGCCTCAGTCCCATCAGTACATACAAAGAACACATTGTATTTTGTTCTCTAATGAAGAATAAATATTAATATCAATCTATATGAATACTAATGTGCAAAAAAAATATCAATATAACTCCATTAATAATGCCATTCATCCCTATCACCCCTACATCCTTAATCAACTCACAATAAAACAGTGTGAAAGAAAAGGAGTGGAGGAATGACAAAACTTAATTGACAAAAGTGTCAATTAGTCAAATAAAATTCAAAAATCAATCAAATAAAATAAATGATAACAACAGTATGCTGTTTAAGTACTTTAAATTAAATCCAACTCCTTCTCACATGTTTCACAGCTCAATAAATGACAATCCTGTCTTTTTTTACTCTCTTCAAAGCTTTGTACTTCCTCACTAAAACTCCTCATTCACTATTACCACCCTTTTCTAAGAAATCTTCTTCATATAAACTAGTATACAATGTACTTATATTTTACTTTTTTGATATTGTCTGATAAGGATCCCTATCCTAAAGGTTCGGAATGATGACTTGTAGAATTGTAACAACAATTTCATAAAGAACAAAGCAAAAAAAAGCTTTTCTAAAATGTGACTTTATTCTGAGTTTCATAAATTCAGATTTTTTCTGTTGCTGTCAATGGGAAAGTAAAAATGTAATGTTTTTTGCGGTAGATCTCCATATCTCCATAATTGCTAGGGATGTTAGGGTGGGCCAATTGGACCATGGCCCAATAGAAAAAAGAAATGAAAGCTTCAAAAATAAATGTTAAAATATAGGTGGGTATAGCCATTTTCAAAAGTAGGCTATTGCCAGCCACAACTTTTCAAATTAATTGCAAAGCCTCTGAGTAAAGTACTGTTACCAAATTTATTGGGGTGGTCAAGAGGACTTATAGGTACATTTCTCAAGTGAAAAAAATTAGGTATAGAGGACAAAAGGACATTTTTTATAGCAATTAATAATTAGTTAGTTTTGTTAATTAGCTACAGAATGTCACCCAGCAGGCTTTTTTCAAGTGAATCAGAAACATTTCTGTAAATGTGACACTTTCACACTAAATTCCCCTGCATGAAAATCTATTGTATTGCACTGGACAAAAGAGACAGTTGTACTATAAAGGACAGGGATAGGAAACGGGACAGCAAAAGTGTTGAAAACAATTAAAATGAAAAACACAGAAAATCTAAAAAAACAGTAGACACTGACACAAACAATATTCTTATCTTCTCTCTCTCTCTATTCTCTTCTCACTAACTAGTTATCTCTCTTTTATAACTGCTCTCTAGTTCTCTCACTACAACTTAGCTAACGCACTTCTGTTTCTCTAAGTAAGGTTCTTGCCTCTCTCAACCCCCCAGCTCAGTGCTGCTTGACTAACTTATTCTCAGGCTTAGCGTCACTCTGCCTGTTTCTGTATGAAAGTTGAAAAAAAAAAGTAAAATTGGAAATTTATATTTTTT
This sequence comes from Pyxicephalus adspersus, assembly GCF_032062135.1. NCBI lineage: Eukaryota > Metazoa > Chordata > Amphibia > Anura > Pyxicephalidae > Pyxicephalus > Pyxicephalus adspersus. Next base: position 2,945 of record NW_027319768.1, read on the forward strand.
GAGTACTGAATTTCAGCTTGGGACCCACAAACTTCCAAGCTGAAACTCTAAACTCGGAGTACCGTAGGAGCGATCATTTCTATATCCCAACCTAACTATGCTAACAGCAACTTGCTAGGATCTAGCAACACATATTTCATAATTTATTTAGACATCATCTTTTCCTCTTATACTAAGTCAACATTTCTCTTTAAAGCTATAAACCCCACAGGATTTTCCAACATCAACAAAAAATAGTCATGCCATATGAGCATTTAGCATATTTTTACTATATTCTAAGCTATTCCAAGCAGGAAAGAATATGGGTATTGCTTTGGTTGATAAGTGGTGTGTCTTAAGGCTTCACATTGTGTTCTAGTGGACCCTTCTTGTCTCCAAATAAACGTAAGCCTTGAAGAGGTCTGAAACTCAGAATCTAAAGATCCCCATGGTACTCTCCAGTGCACCCCACGGGGACAGATGGAGTAAATTGGCTCACAGATGTTGTGAGTGCATATGTGTGTAACCCTCAAAGGCAGCATTAACCTAAACCACTAGTTGGCACACATTTGTGGAACACTCCAGATGGAAGCCTCTAAAATTCACATGAAGCTGAAAGATATGAGTGAGACACAACAGATGGAGAGGTAATAGACAGTCCATAACATATAACAGTTTTACACACACCTTTCTG
>NW_027319769.1:0-3615 GCF_032062135.1 Pyxicephalus adspersus
AGTAATACAGCAAAATAAACAAAAGACTGAATGTGGTACCTTAAAGCAAGGCAGCCCTTCTGCATCCTCTCAGAGATTAGTTCACTAGGATTATAGCAGCAGTATCTGTGGTAACAGTCTCCACAGCAAAAAGAACCAAAACTACAGTCTAGGTTAGAATGCCAACTACCACTGTGATCCTGATACCAAAGGCAGTCTTCACCTGCTGATACTAAAAAAGAAAAAAAAGTCAATTAGTGATAAAATATATAAATATTGAACCCAAGCTTCAAGATCTAAATTGTACTAAAACAAATATGGCGCAAAAAAAGACAATGCTTTGGTGATCTAAATAAACTGTTCAAATACATAAATATATACATATACAATATAGTTATCTGGTTGTTAAGACATTTCTGACCCCAAGATAAAAAATATAATATATTGCAGCCTACCCAATTTTTTACTATTTATTTTCACTTCGTCAATAATCCTGCCACTAACATATTACCCATCCTAGAGTGACGTTAACTCACTGCCCCTGATTCATCAATAAAATCCGCGGATTACCGCGGTCCGGACTCGAGTATGCGCGTACACTCGCCTCACTACCAGCCGGATTCCAGCCTTCACAATAAGGAGCGCGAATCTGCCAATTAAGGCGATTAGATTTCAGCTGCGCGATTAAGGAGGATCTAAGAATCCTATTGCAAAGTAAATAAGTAAATATTGACTGCACAATATGGGGTTGAAACAGAAATAAGTAAAAATAATATGGAATTTATTTAAAATTAATAGTATAGAGAGATATTATAGGAGAGAGGTAATTCAAGAGGATATGTAGTCCTAGAGTAGTGCCCAGTCTTAGTTAATACACAAATAAAAGGAGAAGCAAAGAAGGCTTTTTGAAGGGCATGTAATAATAGCTGATAATGCAATACTTTATTAAAAAACTAAACAATGTTTGACTAAAACACAACTAAAATAAACACAATACAAAATTTGTATAGTTCACAATATTTTATCATACAATGATTCAAGCTTGATGGTACACTGATAGTCGGTATATTTAATATGTGTAATTACATATAATATACCTCCTACCTGACGCAATTCGCACTTTTTGGGGCTTCCTCAGGGGATATGGAGGGGATATTATCACAGAATGCTTATCACATGCAAAGAGGCACAAAGGTCAAAGCAGATGGAAGACCCGGCTGCAAAATAGCAAACGGTAAAACCCCACACATGGAAGATGTGGATGCAAAAAAGTCATGTATCCAGAAAGGAATATGGCATGATAGATCTTCACAGTTAATACAAGGAAAATACATTGTTTAACATGTGGTTTAACCTCATTAGTACCCTATTAGAAATTCTGTGATGTAGGCAATTAGAGTAGCATTTATCTATGCTACCCAGTGTTTCATCAGTCTCCCAAGCAATGCAGGCTTAGGAGGCATGTATCCATTTTGCATGGATGTTGCATATGGCATGCTGCTTTATTGTTTGGATGATGTGGAGTGGGCTGCCATCGCTCTATACCACCCCTTCAATAGCGCTTCCTGTGGCTGTCAGCCATATGTCATTAACCCAATCTACAATCAATTTAGGGAAAGCCAATTCACCTAACTGCAACCCAACCTAACCTGACAAGGCAGATTTACTAAACTTTTTTTTTAGCTCTGTGTACACAAAGGAAAATGGCAGAGCTCAAGTCCAAATTCATAATAGCAATGTCACTGCTTTAAATGAGTCACAATGGCTCAGAATAATTGATATGATTGAGAAACAGCTGGGAAAAATTAAGGTTGACAAAGCACCAGGACCTAATGAATTACATCCACGTGTCCTCAAAGAGCTGAGCTCAGTTATTTCAAAGCCATTATTTCTCTTTTTAGAGTTTTTTAGTCACTGTCAAGGTACCGATGGATTGGCGTAAGGCCAATGTGGTTCCTATCTTCATTACCAGGTAACTACAGACCCGTTAGTTTAACGTCTATAGTTGGAAAGGTCTTAGAGAGTTTGATAAAGAACCACATAGACTGAAATCTAATCGCCCTAATTGGCAGATTCGCGCCCCCTATTGCTCATTATTATGAAGGCAGGAATCCGGCTGGCAGTGAGGAGGCGAGTGTACGAGCACACTCGAGTCCGGACCGCGGTAAACTGCGCTCGCTGGTCACGCGTACTTTCGCGCTTCCAGCGAGCGTGGATTTTATTGATGAATCAGGGGCACTGTGAAGAACAAGGCATGGTAAGTCAGTGACAAGGAAAGATCTGCTACTGGGAGAACACAGGCTATACCAATGACTAGTCATTTGCCATCTGCCTATTTTTGGTCACCACTTTCAGAACTCAAATATTTGCAAGCAAGAAATATATTTTCTATAGTCCTGTAGTTTATCTAAATTTGAATTCTGATGTTTGTCAAAAAAAAAAGCACAGGGAGAAGGCCTTCCACTCCCCCTACATGTTTTCTCTTTTTTAAAGCATACTGGATTCTGGTATGGAAGGTTTAAACATTTAAGGGATATATGCCCCACTTATCTTGCGTTCCTCACTTGTTACACAAATTGAAATTGTGATGCCCAACTCAAACTTATTTTAAAAGTATGTATCAAAATACTAAAATTGTGTCCATTTGCTTTGAATTGTACATAAGTTTATTAACCTACTAACAAAACACACACACTATTTCCAAGTGATTTCTTACATTGTTTGCAGTTTCAAATAGTTAAAAAATAAGTCAGTATACAATCATGAGAAAAAAGGACACTCTCTTTTAATCCTAAGGTTTTGCATATTATGAATAATTAAAAAAACAATTTAGTCTTCAGCACAGCTTAAATTTAGGTAAGTACAACATCGGGTGAGCAACAACACATGACATTATTTATCTAACAAAGACTAATGCAAAATTAATAAACAGTGTGCTAAATATGAATTAACCCCCCTAGCGTTCTAATTCTGTAATTTTTTGATGCAAAAAGTGATCCTATTTTTGATCAGAAGGGGACAAACAATGGCACATGAGTGATCATGAGTGATTTTCAACAATAAATGTGTACTGTAGTCTTCTTCATGGAAAAATAAGACAACCCCCCGAAAATAAGACCTAGAGCATATTTTGGAATTTCAAAAAATATAAGACAGTGCCTTATCATAGGGGAAACAGGGTATGTATCAATTGAATATATTTGTTTCTTGTGCAACTTCCCCCACAAAGTCAATGGTAAACTAGTGCTTCTCTTTTTTAATGGACACATGCAATATATATTGTACAGCTAGTCCCCAGGTTACATACGAGATAGGTACTGTGGGTCTGTTCTTAAGTTGAATATGTATGTAAGTCGGAACAGGTTCATTCATTTAATAAATGCAATTAGGACAGATGTTTGTCTGAACAAATTATTAGGTGGCTTGGTGTCAGTTACTGTATGAAATCCTCACAGTGAGTTAATCACAAACAAAGCAAAAAAACAAAGCAAAAAAAGAAAAGAAAACACTTTATAGAGCACAGACATTCAACCTCCTGGGCGTTACACGTCTAGATTTCTGTACCAAAAGCGGTACACTGTTTTTCATGAATATTTTTTTTTAAATTGTAGACCTGTAACTTACAGAAATATGTCC
>NW_027319770.1:0-3615 GCF_032062135.1 Pyxicephalus adspersus
AGACCCCTGTTGGATCAAAACCCCCCGAAGGACTGCTTTAAGGGCCTCCCATTGAAAGGGTAGAGGAGTCTCGTCTTTCTCATGGTCTTTTAGGAAATTTTTAATGGTATCCATAACTGTCCGCTCACATACCGAGTCCCTAAACATTGTGTCGTTACATTTCCATGTCCACTCCTGTGAACCTAACAGAGGGATTTGAATAATTAAGGATACGGAAGCATGGTCTGACCATGGGCAGCTGTCAATACTAGCCTCTGGGTGCCAGTCTAAAAGCCTGTGGCTTGTAAATATGTAGTCAATTCGGGAGTAAGTGCAATGGGGGTTGGAAAAAAAGGTATAGTCCTTGTCGCCAGGGTGCAGGGCCCGCCACACATCAATCAGTTGAAGGTCATGTATTTTAGCCTTAAATGCATTCAGTTTGGAATATGAGACAGAGGAGTGACCTGTTGACGTATCTACCCTAGGGTCAAGGGGAAAATTAAAATCTCCTCCTATTATCAAAGTGCCTTCCGCGAAGGAGTTAATCTTATTCAGGAACTGGACAGCTGCTGAAGTTGGTTGCTGATTCGGAGCATAGAAGGAGGCCACTGTGTACTTCTTCTCCCATAAGGAGACCTTAGCAATTACATATCTCCCAAGTGGGTCCACACAGGTGTCCAGTACCTGAATTGGAATGGTTTTGTGAAAGGCTATAGAGACCCCCTTAGTTTTACCATCTGGATTGGAGCTATGTATCCACGTGGGGTAATAGCGGTTATTTAGGGATGGGATCTTTTGGGAGCAAAAATGTGTTTCCTGAAGCATCAAAATATGTACTCTAGCCTTGTGTTGACCGTATAGAAGTTGTGATCTCTTATTAGGGCCATTAAGTCCCTTGGCGTTAAGAGAACGGATTTTTAAACCTCGAGAGGTGGTTTGCTGATTTGAAAGCATAGTTATTCTTGTAAGACAAGCGTTATATCAAAATGTTCCTATAGTCAGTGACTGGTATTTTGAAATTCACTAACCAGGCCAGTCGGGTGGGGGAGGGTTTGGTACTGACTCTGGGATCCCGCGGATGCGGATATTGTTGCGTCTGTTGCGGTTTTCAGCATCGTCCTGCATCAGATAGAGCGTGTTAATTTGTGCTGCATGGCGTTCCAGTATAGCATCATGGGAGGCTATTTGAGTAGAAAGTTCTGAACATGTGCTCTGAAGCTTAGTAGTAGTACTGGACACCTGCTGCAGGGTCTGTTGAATACTAAAGAACTCCGCTTTACAACTGGCTTCCAACCTCCCAATACTATGATCCAGGTCTGAGCGTGTAGGTAATGCTCTGAGGTGGGCTTTCCAGTCCCATGTATCATCATCTCCCTCTTGGGTAAAAAGAGGTCTGGAGAAGTCACCCGAACAGGATAGGTCACTGGGGCTTGTATGTACAGGGGCAGGGTTGACAATTACCTGCTCCGGTGGAGGCGCTGGTGTGTTTGCTATGGCCTCTTGTCCTGTGTCTGAAGCGTGTGCTGCAGTTGCAGGGAGGTTCCGGTCCGCGTCACCACGTGGTGCGGCTCCGGGGCTGGTGCTCAATTGAGGCCGCGGCTTTGCGGCCTGGTCACTCGCGGCCCTGCTGCCGGCTGAAAACAGCCCTGGAATGGCCCTTGAGGCCGGTATCTCCCCCACGGAGCGTCCCCTCTGGCTCCCCTTCGTTTTGGGTCCCATCGCCGGGTGAATTGAGGCACTGCGGTGCTTGTCAGAGCGGCTTTTCCCCCTGTGGATCGCGGAGCTGTGCTAGCACGCGTCCGTCTCCGCCATCGGCCGGCCACGCCCCCATTCCTTAAGTTTTTTAATTAAAACCTAACTCCAGCACTCCTGAAAGGTTTACAAATATTATTGGTTTTAGACACATTATTCAGGCAACTGTGCAACACCCTGAGTGACATTTAAATGGTTGAATTTGAAAATTCAGTGAAGGATAAGTTAGGAAATTTTTTCAGTATTGTTTTTTTTCATTTGGCAACAATGGAAAAATTGTAAAATAGAAATAGGTTTGCCAGTAGAGCCTCATTGGGCTAAAGAAAATGAATACTTGCTATGCTGTTCATCTGGTTTATTAAACACCCAGTTTAATGGGTTCAAGGAAGGAAACTCTTACATGGTTCACATTTAAATGCGAGTCTAGGTGTATCTTGTGAATTCAGAAATGCTCTTTATTCCTTTAATAATAATGTAAAGTATTGTATGGTAGTGTATTCAGGTCATTACCAGCCTCAGGAGATGGTCCCTTACAAGCATAAAGGATCGGCTGATTAACCATTGAAATAAAGATTTGAATGTAGAATGTATTGGAGCAGACAAGGGAAGGGAGTGTACAGGAGGGCTTCTTAGATATTTAGGCCTGGAACAGCAATCACCAGCAGGGCCATTCTAACAGGTTGGGGAGAAGAGGTAGTCATGAACAGTAGATGATAGTTGGATCTCAAGGCATGATCCGATCATGCTCAAGCATTTTGTACTTCAGATATGCTCATAAAAGCAATCGCCAATTGGGCAAATGTTTATCTTGCTTATATGGGTGGGGAAAGAATACAGTCACCTCTAGCACGGGTTTATCAGGGGAAAACAGGTGTAGTTAGTGATAGTGCTGTATCCTCAAGTGGCCAATTCAGGAGAATCTGTGAACACTAAAGCTGCGTACACACTGCCAATTTTTGACTAGATCCATTCCAGGTTTGCTGGATCACCCAGCTTCACTGATGAAAGTGTAATTTCTCCAGCCTTGGAGAACTTTAAAACATCAGACCCAAAAAATGAGTATACAAGGTAGTGTAGAAATCTGAAACCACTTATATTTATACCTTAGTTACTGGATTTCACTAGAGTTGTCCAGTAAAGATCTAATTTGGTCACAGTGCCATCAGTTCAAGATATAGCCCTAGTTATTTCAAATTCTTAATGCTTTGTAGCTGTCCTGCACTGTATTGCCATATGCTCCAAAAAAGTTGTATTTGCTTCAAGATTGTATAAAGTGTTTCACTTACTTCCCCAGGGTTTCATATGCTTTTTCATCTAAGCTGACAGGTTTGCACTGTGTGACAGCATTTTATAGTATTAAAACAATGTCTATTTATATAGATACATCTTGTTCTTATAAGTTTGTCCTTGAAAAATGTTTTACTTAGTGATTTGTTGCATTGAATTCAGAATTTTATTGTAATACTACATCACTCACAATGTATAAAAAAACCCAATCTCTCTATCTATTATTCCTTTTCCTAATATTCAGAGGCTATGATTGGCTTCCTATAGTCCGAATTTTGGGAGAGTGAAAAAAAAGAACAATAAGACAGAATGAATTGTGTGTTGGGGGGGGGTAGGTGTGACACCCCTTCCCCTCTAAACCGCAGATGCCTCTCTCCTACAGGCAGTTCTGATGCTGGGGGTGCTCTGTTTCCAAGTCCAACCCGCTGGCTGATCAGAAAAAAGCCTCGTTACCAGCCCTGATTATTTAGCTAGCTCACACACTGCACTCTGTGTTTGTGCAAGGTATGTCTAAATGGACCACTAGTCCAACATATCCTATTTGTTTTGGTCCTAGTTTCAATACCAACCAATTTTAGCATTTACATAACCCTACTT
>NW_027319771.1:0-3613 GCF_032062135.1 Pyxicephalus adspersus
ATGGCAAAGCATACAAATTTAAGGTCATAAAGTATACTGCTATTGTATAACATTATGTTTCTTGTTATTTTGGAAGTTCTGGTAATGGTATTATTTCACATGAATGCTGTCTATGTATTCTGGTAGTGTAATTGGGATTACGGTGTGTCGACTAGTCTGATCTTCTTGTCTGCATGTTTGACAGTTTAAATTGAGAAAAAAGAACAAAAAGATTATCTAGTTGTTCTTAAAATTCATCTCTAGAATATGAAATAGAAGGCAAGATAATAGAACACTCCTAAATTAGATCTGCCAGTTTAAATTCATTTTTTCTTTATATGATTTGGTAAAATAAATGCTCATTGCCATACATAATATAATCTAAACCTTTAAGTATAGTGTTACATAATAAATTAGTATTTCAGTTAAGATAATCATTCAAAATTTTGTGGAAATGGCATTCACTGTTTGACAAGGAATACTAAAGCAGTCATGTTTTAAAAATAAAGTTTATTAATAGTCCACCAGTAGATAGCGCTGTGTCCTCACGTAAAGTGTGTAACAAACTGTAACAACTTTTGCTTGTTACACAAAGAGTTTGGACTTAATAGGCCTGATTTTTTTAAAGCTTTCCAAGGCGGCAAAGGATACACTTTTTTAGTGAAGCTGGGCGATCAATCAAACCTAGAATGGATCTGCTAAAGGATTGAAAATATTTGATAACAAATAGCAAATTACTTTTAAGATATCCTTTTCAGGTTTGCAAGTGACCCACTTATGAACCAACTTAAAAGTACAAAATATTTTATTCATCTAACAGGGGAAAACATATTGTGCTTAATCTTTCTCCTTTAAAGGAGAATGTTTTTAAAGTAACTTTTCGTGGATGAATTTGTTTATGCTAATTTTATTGGCATTTCTATTCATTACTGCTTTGAATGGTGGCAACGACTGACACATTCTGTGTTTTAGGTTTATACTCAAGGCATTTTCCTGTATTTTCAAGTAGAAATTAGTACCTTGGTTTATATTCAAATATATACAATATTTAGTTATTAAAGGACTACAACTGGTATATGTATATGCACACCTGGGTTGAAACAAAAGTATTAACCAAAGTAACTTTGTTATCCTGTTTTTAGATATATGAGCTTAAGTTGGATTTAGTAAATGTCCTATGGTCCTTCCAGAGGAAGATATCTATCAATAGAAATTGTGTGCATATAGCTTTATTATATAGTACAAAGGTCTATAATCCAAGAAACATCAGACATGAACACATAATATTTCAGTGGAAGTTTGATTATGTAGAGGGTTTCTTTTCTACACCCCAATAGCTTTATGTCTTTCAGTGCAAAAGGAAGTATATTTGCATTTTGGTGTATCTAGCTTTAGCTGATTTTTCACTTCCGATTAACTCCCTATCCAATGCTATGATCTGGATCAGATCTGATGTTGTTTGGAAGTAAAAGCTACTGCTGACCTACTTCAAGTGGGTGTTTCATTTTCATAAAATTCTGTATAGAAATGCAACCCCATCTGGTGAAACAAAAAGTCTGTTTACTCTTGCTGTAAAGCAGTATTATGACTACGGTGGACCAATACTGATGCTTTATAAAATGACAATATAATTCACTGCCTGACCCCCCAAAAAAAACACATACTTAAATATTTTATTGGACCATCTTTAGCTGTGATTATAGCACACATTTGCTGTGGTAAAGTTTTAAAAAGCTTATGTAGCTCGTAACGTGACATTTATTTCTGTCTAGTGTTGCTTTACTTTTTCACCAAGATCTTTTATTGACCTTGGTAGAGTTAAGACCAACTCAAAATGTCTCCAGCACATCCCAAAGATTTTTTATGGGGTTAAGGTCTGGAATCTGTGGTAGCCAATCCATGTGCGAAAATGGGCTATGTTCTCCAAACTCTTTCACAGTTTGAGCTAGATGAATCTGTACATAGTCATCTTGGAATATGTCCATCCCATCAGGGAAGACAAAAACCATTTGATGGAAAAACACGATCATTAGGTATATTGAGGTAGTCAACTGACCTAATTTTTGGGCGCATGTTGCTAAATGTAAACCTGACTAGTCAAAACAACATCAGGTCATAGGTGATTCTATAGCTGTCATAGCTCTATGAAAATCCCTATATATAAGCTCACAGCTTTGGGTAATAGGTATGGTACCCTGTAACGGTATTTTACCACAGCATTTACTGCCCCTGACTATACCCGGGAGAAGTAACAGGTGGTACCCATGTGTTTTTTTTTTCTGGCATTTGCAAACACCTGTACCTGTAAAAACCACCAATTTAAGTTTATAGAGGCTGCAGGGGTAGCAAGGCATCTCGGTATGCTAAGTGTAGCATGCAAAAAAAATGCTCAGCAAATTGTTCAAAAAAAATATTTTGAGCAGTAAAACCATTTCCAAAAAACACTAGTCTGAACTTAGGGCCTAAGGATTTTTCCTTCTTGTTAAACCACAATTGTGCATTATTTTAAACAGTCAAACCATTACAGCTCATCTTTTCAGATTTCCTGGGAGATCCATGCCTGAAAACTTTGGTCGACAGCTATTCCCAGGCCTTCCTTCTCTCTGGGGCTGTGAAACAGAAGTGTTAATTTGTGAGGACTTCCATATCACAGCCTTACTTTTCTGACCACTTCAGCTGGTAAGGCACATACCAGGAACGCTCTGTTTCCAATCTGTATGGGCTGAAGGATGAAAAGGCATCAGGGAACTAACATACCCGTGATATCCCCATACAGAGAGCTATAACGGCATTATTACAATACATTCAATAAAAATTAAACATCTGTGTAATCTATGAGACATTTGACAAAATGCATAGGTTCTTTTATGTATATATTTTAACATATCAAAGCTGCGGGAAATACAATATTCTCCTAAAAATCCACAGTATGTCAGACTTACCATAAAAAAAAATCCTTTCCATTACACATGGACAACCATGCCTGGGTCTTACTTCAATTACTGTACTCCTTCCTTTGATATTTGCCTATTTGCCTAAAGCTTTTTTTTATATCTTATATATACCTTTCTAGAATATAAAACTTGTTAAGCTATGGTCTGTTGGTGAATGGGCGCTGTCAGGTTTAGATCTTTTTTGTGATGTACATCTGTACATCTGTTTTTGTTCTATTCTTGTTCATCTTTTCGTGCCCTTGTGGCATTATCTTGTCTTGGATCTCCTTTTTGCTTTATGGCCTCAACTGTATGGGGATTTAATGGTTATTTAAGTCATAAGCCTTTGTTTTCTCAGAAATAATGTTTTTTTTCTCCTTCAAATACCTTGTTTTCCCATAGGTCTCCTTTGGTTTGATGTCTATGTCTGTTAACAATTTTTACTCTCAGCATCATCGTCCAAATTCTTGTGGGTATTTCGGGGATGGATCAATAGTTGCTATACCTTTATGTCTCCAGACAATCTTATCAGACTTGTCAAAATCAAATTCAAAGTTAGCTGGACTTCATTTTAATGGAAAAAGGCAAGGGACAGTACTTTTATTTATAATTATTCTTCTTATGTAAAGGCACTGGATGCAGACATGAATATTTGAAATCAAAATATGGATGTTGGATGAGGAAAAAATGTGAAAAATAGA
>NW_027319772.1:0-2047 GCF_032062135.1 Pyxicephalus adspersus
TTTGCACAGCTAATTCTTGGTCTTTATAATAATTTTTTTCTGGCTTGTCTTTTAGGCTAGATCTTAGGGAAGCACCCTTACAGCAATAATCCAATTATCAGGTCTTAGCCTCCCTGATTTCTGTGGCCATATCTTTACACCGGTTCTTCCTAAAATAGTTCACATACTATTCTTCCAAATGTTTCTAGCATAGCACACTCAGAAGAAAATCCTTACCTTTTCCCATTTTTCATTAAATATTGTTGCATTATTGCCATGTTAAAAATAAGGTAATACCATTTACAACCTTACAACATTAAAATGTCAAATGCATAAAGGACTAAAACATAAGACATTAACATCTGATGTATATAAATGTTTTCTACCTAAATGAAGGATAGCTATGTAATGCTTAGCTGCCAGTAGCAGATACAACCTACCTACAACTGCAGTCCCCAGAACACAGATGGTACATATTCTCTTATAAAAGAGGAAAAATTATTTTCAGGTGATTTAGCTAATGAAGCCAAGGTTAAGTTTACATTACATTTAGCTTTTGTTATTAGCCTAGGTGAAAGGACTATGGGAGCTATAAAATAGCCTAGTTCTCCAAGAAACTGTAATGCACAGTCGTTCTAGGACAGATTTAACTCACTTAAAACACTGAAGGGTACTAGGTGAGAAGTTTTATTGGGAGGAAGAATTTTTTCATTTAGGACCCTCTGGTCATAAACGTCCTGCATCAACTGGAAACCCAATAATAACAAAAATAATCTTACTCCTATATCAGATTGCTGTCAGAAAAGTCAAATTACAGTTACCTAACTGTGCTAATACATGAATATATAACGCATTACAACACTCTCTATACTTTTTTATTACATAATATTTGCTGCACATTCACAGGTAAATTTTACTTGTTTTTTACTTGGTTTGATTAAACTCAGGGCCACAACGCTGTAAGGGTGCAGTGCTAACTTGTAAGCACTCACTTAGCTGACACTCAATTCATACCTAAAAAATGAAATTAGATTGTCCAGTGCGCTCTGGATGACCGATTTACACTAAGAAATACATGATTATTCCAATATTTATCTTATAGGCTCTGTCATGTCATTAGTTGTAATAATTACATGAGAATGGAAAGAAACTTGTCCTGGCAAGTTGCAGTGGAACAAACTGCTTCTTATGTGTTATATTTTTTGTCTCTTGGTAATGGTTGTGTTTATGGATATTAACTACCTAGACACCAAGTCACTTTAAACTGTTTTACCGAATGTTATTATTTTTTAATTATTACCATCTTTATTCTCTTACCCAATAAATAAAGCTCTTATTACTTTTACAGCAGCCAATCAGATTTTGATTTTCATTCTGAAACTCTACTATGAATTACATAATTTAATTTTCTGTTCTTAGCTAATTTCCTGTTAACTTGTTTAATTGTTTCGTAAATGAGGCATCAGAAAGCAGATTGGCACTGAAGGCAGGCCATCACTTCAGGGTCAGCTACCTCTTGGGGTGGATGCTAGCCATAATTCCACGCAATCCCAGATGGCTTTCAATTTAATTTATTTGTATTTAAAACCGAACTATAGCAATAGTGGAACAATTAGAATACCTGTCTTTTTGTAATGCTTTTATAGACCCTATCAAATAGAATATTTCTTTGCCAGGAATAGCAAAAACAGCAATAAAAACCTTAAAAATATTTTAGTTCCTTCTAATTCACACATTTATTATTATTAATATTATTATTATTAGTAGTAGTAATAAACAGGATTTAATAAGTGCTCTTATAAGTTAGCAGAAAGTAGGAGCAAGCCGAATAGGACGAAGAAGACCATTCCAGAGAGTCGGGCCAGCTGTAGAGAAGTCTTGGGCCGTGCGTGTGGTGAAGTTATGAGTGAGGAAGTCATTAGTAGGTCATGGGAGAAATATAGAGAGCGGCTAGAAGGGTATTTTTTTTTTACCAGGTGAGAAAGGTAAGTGGGACAAGAAGTGTGAAGGGATTTGAAGCCAAAGCACAGGAGCTTGAATTTGATTCTAAGGGAAATGGAAGCCAATG
>NW_027319772.1:2326-3612 GCF_032062135.1 Pyxicephalus adspersus
AGGTGACACCAAGACAATATGCCTGAGGGGAGGGACGAATGACTGTTGTTAACACTTGTTAATGTCAAGGGGGATTTTGAATTTGTGTGTGTGTGTGTTTGTGGGAGGGAATGATGAGTTTAGTTTTATCCAGGTTGAGTTTCAGAAATCGGTGATGATATGACTCAAAGGCAGCATGAGACCTTATCCAAGACTGAAGGAGACAGGTTAGGGGTGGACAGATAGATTTGAGTGTCATCAACATACAGATGTTACTGCAAGCCAAAGGAGGAAATGAGACTACCGAGAGAGGAGGTGTACAGAGAAAAGAGAACTGGTTCAAGGGCTGACCCTTTGGGAACATCAACAGGGAGGAAAGTAGGAGAGGAGGAATTACCATTCAACGAGACAGGTAGGAAGCACCAAGAGAGAGCAGTGTCACTGATACAAATGGAGTGCATGATTTGGATTAGAAGGGGGTGTTCAATTGTGCCAAAAGCAAAGTAAAGATCAAGGAGAAAGAGGATGGAAAAGTAGCCTTAAAACTTTGCTCTCATGAGGCCAATGGCCACTTTAGTAAGGGCTGTTTCGGTGGAATGGGCAGCTCAAAGGCCAGACTGTAGAGGGTCAAGGAGAGAGTTTGTGTTCAGGTAATTGGTGAGTCTTGTAGACAAGGCACTCAAGAAGTTTGGAAACATTTGGGAGAAGAGAGATAGGACAGTAACCAGAAAGTAGAGAGGGGTCTAACGAGAGTTTAAAAGTAAAGGTGATGGTGGTGACATTCTCTATGTCAAATGTGATCTAAAAGTGAGGGTAAGAGATGTGGATGGGTGCAGATAAGGACAATTAAGCTTTCCTATGAGGGAAGATAACTGAACTGAATTTACTTAATGTTAATGGCTGGTTAAGGGTTCTGAAGATATAATTTAGATCACTGGTAACATGTTGCATCCAGTTTAGTGGTGTACCACTGAGGGATACAATCAGGTCGCTTATGTTTTACCACAGCTGGTAGGAACTTCTGCATGCCAAGTTAGACAGAGGCTGTCGATGCAAAATACTCTTTTTGGTAATTATAATGAATTATCTGTCCATTTCTTCTAAGCCATTGATGCTACAAGTTCACATCATCAACTTGAATGATTCTCTTGATTGTTATTACTCCTTTTTACAGGATTTTACAAACATTTTAAAGTGGACAGTATATTCCCTATAGTCCATCTAATAAAAGAGTTTAGGTTTTTCACCGAATTATCACTCTGCAATGGACAATTTACTTAGCTTGGTGAATGGGATAAAGCATGGCT
>NW_027319773.1:0-3611 GCF_032062135.1 Pyxicephalus adspersus
AAGACAGCTCAGTTCTATAATGTATATACAAATCCATATGCCAAGTCAAATGGCTCAGAACAGAACATAGCATGTATAGGTACATTTTATTACTTAATTATAATGTATCTGTAGACAATGGCTACAAAAAATGCCTAAACTTCCTTTTTCTGTGACGTACCCCCCTTTTTTCAGTTTTTAGGGTTTGTCATATCATTGGAGATTAAAAGTTGCTGGAGATGGGGCCCAAACCTGTAAAGAACTGCAGCAGAGCATGCAGAGTTATATCCTAAGCAAACATAGCTTGCATGAACTACACCTGGTGCCAATCCTAGTCTCTGCCTAATGAAGTCACAGCAGTGAGGACACCAGTCAACCTGCTCCCGGGTAAAACAAGCAATAGTTACTGTGCAATACTATCAAAATGGGGACGTTGAATGCAAAAAAGATGGAATTTTATTGGTGCTATATAGAACAAAACTGAAAATTTGAATGAAATAAAGGATATTCTGCATCTAATAAAAGTGATAATTTGATTATGCCTGGAGTTCAGCTTAAATACAGCACTATTATATCTCAAAACCCAGTCTAGTAAGAGCATACAGTAAACCAAAAACAAAACATAATAGACTAGAATATTATTACACAGTATTTTTTAGCGCATACTACGCAATGCTTTACAAAGTCCATAGTCATGTCACTAGCTGTCCCTTAAAGGAGCTCACAATCTAATGTCCCTACCATAGTCATATGTCCTTATTACAAAGTAAGGTCAATTTTGGGGGGAAGCCAATTAACCTAACTGCATGTTTATGGCATGTGGGAGGAAACTGGAGTACCCGGAGGAAACCCACACAAACATGGGGAGAACCTGCAAACTCCATGCAGATAGTGTCCTGGTAGAGATTCGAACTGCAAAGGACAGAGTACTAACCTCTGAGCCACCATGATGCCCTATATGCGAAATGTGGGCTTTGTTTGGTATAGTTAACACAGTAGTGATCAGCAAATGATACAAAAGGCTTATAAAATCTTAAGAGTGATGGACCTACAATCAAAATATACTGGAACACATCAGAGATTTACAGCCAAGAATGTACATGCGATGCAACCAGTATCTATAACAATGCAGGATTACAGTGCATAGGGGAGAAGTTACTACTAAAATAACACATCAAATACACATTTCACAGATACAAAGATAGAATTGCTTCAATATCATTATATTTCTGTTCTTGGGTTTTGATACAGATATAGTTACATAGTAGGTCAGGTTGAAAAAAGACATAAGTCATGCAGTGAAGTTTTTTGGCTTTCTCCCAAAAATTGACCTAAGACTGTATAAATGACATATGACAATGGTAGGGACGTTAGATTGTGAACTCCTTTTGAGGGACAGATAGTGACACGACTATGGACTTTGTACAGTGCTGTGTAATATGATGGCGCTATATAAATACTACTATAAATACTAAGTCTATCAAGTTCAACCACTAGGGAAGTAAACATATCCCAGATATAAAACCCTATAAGGCATAGTTGGTCCAGATGAAAGCAAAAAAAAAACCCTGGTACAATTTGTTTCAACAGGTAAAAAAAAATTCCTTCCTGATTCCATGAGGCAATCGGATGTTCCCTGGATCAACAGCCTTTGTTCTCTTTACTTTAAAGCTTTAATCCCCAGTTATATTCTGTGCTTCTAGAAATCATCCAGTTTTTTCTTAAAGCAATCTATAGTAGTTGCTGAAACTAGGCTAAGCAGATAGTTTGTCAAACTCTCCTTGATAGTTGCAATCTAAAGCAAATGTTTAAAGCTAAACCACAGCTTACTTTACTTTTTAAGATAAAATGCTTCTCTACTGGTCAAAATGGAGTCATTCTCATATCCATGCACACTGCGATAAGATTACAGTGTGTCAGTAGATGCTGCCCGTTTCTTTTGGCAAGTAAACCACTTGGCTTTGGGTGGATTATGACCATTCCTTTCAGACAGGGCCTCCAGTTTACCAGAGACACTGCCACCAGAGCCCTCCCTGAAATATTCCCATACAGCAGGCACAGACAACTGCCAAAAATAACTACTCTCCCAGCACATGCACCTATCTTCTCATTGTGGAATACACCACTTCCAGTACTCTACCTCCTAAGCATGCCAATACCCCTGAGGAAGCCCATAGTAGGAGAAATGCGTCAGGTCAAACCTGCTTCATGTATGCAAATTAATTTTTACATCTAGGACTGCATTGAACTAAATGGGTAAATAACAGGTCCTAAAAACTAGTAGCGGTCAGATGCAAGATTTTGGCCTTCCTTTTGTGAATGATACAACAACACCAATTTTTCTTAAACTCTTGTTTGCACCCTAAGTAAATGTATATATTTGTTTGTGCCAGAAAAAAAATCTCTCCATGTTTGTTTTCATGTTTACACCTGTGGGTATTGTTAGCACACAGATGACTATACAAATGAAGCTTACCTGATTTATACTTTTTGTTCCACCTCTGCACGTATTTGCTGGTTGTTTTACCTTTACTAGTTGATTTGTGATGTTTGTTCTGTTTTATATTCTTTTTAATAAAAATAAATTTAAACAAAAACAAATGAAGCAAAAATATCTAGCAAATCCACCCCTTATGTAGGTTGCTTAACTTAAGAGACCTTGTGATGCCACTTCTTACATATGACATATTTCAGACCCAATGATAGCATCTCTGTCTTGTACAAATTGATAATGATTTGCACTTTTTTACACAACATATGCAGAGGTATATTTTAGTGATGAAGTATGTTTTATTAAAAAGACAGCACAGGGTTAGTAAACAAATGTTTTTACTTTAGTAGGGGTTAACTGTGAAGCATATGACTTGATTTTTAGAATTAAAATCAGAATGGTTGAGAACTTCTATTGCGACAACAATGAAAATGGTTAGCTGCTGGTGGTTATGTAACACCCTGGCACGTTTCAAACTAGTTTTTAAGAGTGACAGAAAGATTGTCTGCTTAGGGGCCCATTCTGGCTCTCAATACTGAATGCAAGTAAATATGACATGGTTCCCATTGTCATCTATTTACATGTGAAGCCAGACACATTAAAAATACAACAGCACTATACGTAGCCAAGTGCAATATCAATAATAAGTCTGCAATACACACAACTGAAGAGTAAAAGAATAGGGGCTGTGTGAGTAAATTTGTTGGCTTCTAACAGAGCAGGTTTATGAACACTAAACATCAAGCATGGCAATGAAAGCAATAAATTATGATTTAATATTTTACTTTATTAGTTATGTTATGTTGGTTTAACTGCCAATGCAAGGAAAAAAAATAATCAAGCTGTGTAGAGTTACTGCTTTTTTTTTTAAATTGCAGCACAACAGACACAAATTTCCCAAAGAACAGACTGCTGCTTTTCCATGACAGTGGCTTGCTGCCTGCAGAGCTCTTCTCTTTTCACTCTCAGTCTGCAGCGCGAACTGACAGCTGGACAAGGTCACAGGGATTAAATGGAGAAACAGCACCAACCTTAAGATAGTCTCGTTAGTACAACAATTCTCAAAAGGCACCACGTAGCCAACTTCATGTCCAATGTTGACATCCATTTCATCTGCCACCCTCATCGGCAGCCAGACAGC
>NW_027319774.1:0-3606 GCF_032062135.1 Pyxicephalus adspersus
TCGAGGAAATTTTTGCAAGAATGCCTGAGGCATTTTCACTTATCCCTAATGAACACCAGTAATATACAGAAGTGGGCTGGCAGCTATGTGGTTTGCATATGTAAGTGCCTTTGTATGCAGTAGTACTGTGAGCTCAGGCCGGGGTGATTACACATTACCTGGGAATCCTGGGTTCAAAGGACAGGGGGTGGAACTATATCAGGGTACCAGCTTTGAAGACCAACCATAGGGTTATAGAGCTATGAGCCTGGGAGGGACACAACTTGAGTTTGAGTCTACTTTAAATAGTCAAAGTCACCGTGTTTACAGCCAGGAAAAATGTAAATTGCATCTTAGGCTGGGTCTACATGAACGATTTTAAAAAAGCATATAAACTGCCTACCATGTTTAAATGCCTTTTTATTCACTTTTACAAGCGTTTTAAAGCTTAACTTTAGGACGCTAAAAACTTTTTATAAACGCCTAAGACACGTTTTACTCCAAATTGCCGCAATTTGCCGCGATTTTACATAAGCCTTTTTAAAAATGTTACTTTTAACCCTTTCAGGGAATGAGTACAGGGGTACATAAAACCCCTTTTTCATTCCCTGAAAGGGTTACAATTGGACAAGGCTTTAATGTTAAATTGATTTAATAAATGTGTGTGTGTTTGTGTAATTAAACTTCTTTATTTTTTACAGGTTATCTCAATGTTCAGTTTGTTCATGCCCTAATTTGTTAATGTAGTGTCTGGACTGAGTTAGCACCTAACCTGCCTCTGCTAATCTTGATTATCTGCTTGCTGTCTATGTACTATAAAACATCTTTCTCTTTTTTGGTAGCTTTATTAGAAGTTTAGGTTTTCTATTTCTAAGCATGTCTGCAGTCCCTGTCCATCTCCTAGAGCATGTTTTCAGTACCCGTCCATTCCCCATAGCTTGATAGCAGTTACTGTCTGTTCACTGTGGCAGACCTGCAGTCTATCACATTGCCAGTTTAGAGGTAGCAGGGGGAGAGCCAGTGCATATGGTACTCACTGGCACGGGGACTTCTCCCACCTAGACTGACTAGTTGTACGTCTGAATGACCATGTGCCTGAAAATACTTTTGGAACTTTTTTGAGTGGAAAAAAGGAATCAGAAGAGGAGACAACAATGCAACTCATCATCATGACCAACCTACTGAGTGAATGTCTCAGTGAGACACAAGACATTGGCCCAGTGAGCCATGAAGGACAAGTAGTGCCCCTGCCAGTAGCCACTGCTCCAAGTATCAGCCATCGTATTGACATGGCTACACACTCTTAAGAGAAGAGGAGATAATACGGGCTATGTCTTTGTATAGTGATGGGCTGGTTTGAAAAATAATGGCGGCTTGCTATCCTCCAATAGGGCTAAGCACACACCAGTTCTTTAAACAAGCTGGCTTCCACCAATTTGTATGGCAAGGAATGTGCAACCAGTAACTTGGGCAAGGGAGCATTCAGTTGGCAGATATTGAATAATGTGTGTCTGTCCATGGTTTACCCTGTGTTTACATTCACCACACACAAAGATCCATATCACAAGTGGGCACAAAAAAAGCTCATAGAAGGGGCACCCATTAAACTGAAGCCCCTCTACTTCATGATCTTAGAGCTGTCCCAGAGTTGGAGGTATCTGCTGCATTGTAAAAACTTGTATTTATTTTGGGTGTTGTTGCAAAGTACCACACGCACCCCCCATCACCACCACCACCACCATCCTCCTCATTACTCTCATCTAGTACCTATGTCATATCCAAAACACTATCATCATCTTTTTCGGACCCAGACAAAGAATATAGTTTCCACCAAGTGCTGTTTGTCTACCAGCTGATATACGAGCCATGGTAATATGTTCCAACCACCATCATCACCACTACTAGCAGAATCTGCCTAACCCCTACCAAAAAACTGGTCAAGCCGCCATGTCTTTTGGTCTTCTGGTCCAACACCTTTCCACACAGTAGCACTTTTGACTAAATGGATACTTATTCCCAAAAATCCCTCTCAGCCCTCCCAGGAGCAGTGAAGATTGTTGTAGCCACAAATTACTACCAATGGTTTTAATATAGGGAACCCATCAAGCTCATATGGGGTCTACAAACGTTGGTCATATTTTGTAAATGTGTTCGACAACTAAGATCAAGTATTTTTAAAGTGTTATAGATTATAACAAAATTATTTTTTATTTCTTTTTAGACACTCTTCTGTTGGTGGTAGAGAAGGATAATACTGTAAGAAATGGTATAACCCCAAAAAAACAAACACCATCATTTTCACGAAAGGGTTGCAGTCCTTGGGAAACTTGACAAAGTGAGCCATGTTATCCACAGTCCAGGTGGGAATCTTAACTGCAACCACAATGGAGATCTCTACGTTGGACCAATGCCATGAAAAGAAAACAAAGACTGGTTTTCTGTTACCAAAAGAATTGGAATTTATGAATAGAATTTCAAAATAATTTTCTTCTATCCCAGTGGAGATTTGTATATAACAACCACTGATGGATGCTTCTACAAAGGTCCGAGACCCATGAATGAATATGTACCCCGGGTCTACTGCTCAGCAACAAAAATAGGCAACAAAGGTTGGGATCGTATCGAGGCCATGTTCTTCGATCCGAGTGGTGTTTTATATGCAGTGAAGGGAAATCCACCTAAACAACAAGATGCTAAGCAATGGCTAAAGGAAAATACAATGGTTTGAACGGGATCCTGGCTCCAGTTTTCCCAGTTCATGTCTTTCAGACCTGATGTAAATCTCTGGTGTGTTGAAAAAAAGAAAGGAGACATTTATAAAGGTTTACCCCAACAGACAAAAAATTTGCGGATGTTGCTGAATAGCTGGGATAAAATTATCACATATATAAATGCCTTTCCTTCATTACGGACAACACAATTCAGGGTATTCTCAGCTTTGACTTTCTGCCTAAACAAGGAGCAAGGCTTTCTAACATTGCAGTGGAAGTCATGCAAGAGATGGTTTATGACAACCGGAAAAGCAGCACAATAGCAAAACTTCTTCTTGTAAGTAAAATATCCACTTTTAGTTGTCACTGGAGAAAGTGCCCTCATTGGAAAATTTCAGTTCTCCCCCTGTTCTGGTGACAAATGTAAAAATGTTGATTTCCCATCACTTTCTGTCTTGGTGAAAATGGTTATCAGATGGGGTATGGAGGGTATATGTATATAAAGGTTGGATGATATTGGTTGATGATATTTAAAGGTTAAAAGAAAATTATTGTAGAAACTCCTTGTATTTGTATTGTACCTAGGGATCACTTCCAAATAATTAGTGGACAGTGCTACCCTGTCACGCTTGGAGAGACAGGACCTCTAGGGGGCGCTACGGCTTGCACAGAAGTGGTGTGAGCCCTGGAAAGGGCCAAAGCGCAGAATCTAAGCAGCAACCAGGTCTTCTCCAGAGCCTCTAGTGGTGGGGATGTTGCGCTGCTGGTTATTGTGCAGGATGTTTACACAGTACCAAATTGCTAGGCGGTATAATTGTCAAGGAAGGCAAGAGTCAGGGCAGGCAGCAAGCAAGAGAGGTCAGGAACAAAGCCAGGGGTCAAGAACCAGAGATCCAGGAAATAGACACTGGTGACA
>NW_027319775.1:0-3606 GCF_032062135.1 Pyxicephalus adspersus
CCCCTGCAGGTCCAATTTCCTAGTTCAGAGCCCCCCTGGGGGGTATAATTCTCCTCCCAGTGTCCCCTAAGCCAGTGAAGGTGAACTCTCTGCTCCTCCACAGCTTGCAGATGGCAGTTTAGGGGTTAATCTGATGTTGTGACAGCAGAGACACTGCAGCTCCATGTTTAAATTGACATTTAAAGGAGCCTCGGGAGGAGGTGACACCTGTTCCCCTTCATTCCTGTGCAGTCGTTGCCAACGGGCTTTCGCCATCAGCTATGTGAGTGACAAGGTGACACCTAACCCCAGTCACATACACCGCACCTCATCTGTCAGAACTTTCCATGTGCAGAACAGTCTGTACACCTACAGAGGTGTGACATCACCAGCTTTCCACAGTGACATCACAGTGATGACATCACAACAAGAAGCATGAAGAACATGTTTAGTCACCGCCCCGCCAATAATGCACAGCCATAGCCAGGGATACAAAGGGTGTTTCATTACCACCCCCCAACACTGTGACATCACAAAGGACAAACTAGTCATGTGACATCATAACCCAACCAATAGGGTGATGACATAACTGTGACATCACACCTTTATGTCTTCATTATTAAGGACAGCAAAATCATTACATTATTCTTCAATTGATACATTTAAGGGTGACATTTGTGGAACATTTAAAAAGTTGCAGGACCTGCCACAAAATATTTTATAGAAAAAAAAAAGCTTGTCAGAATTCAGGAAAATTAAACATTTTTTGGTTTTCATCCTTATTATGGCATAGAGAAGGCGGAGCCACCTGCAGGCCACGCTGCTGGCAATCCTCCAATCACGAGGAGGCTCATTATCTGGCCCCGCCTATATTATTTATACATTGTGTCCCCCCCCACCCTGAGTGTATCATTAACTGCTCACTGACAGGAAGATTTCCATGGTAACATACAAACTGACACCAGAGGCCTCCACTGACTCACAACAGGAAGATTTCCATGGTAACATACAAACTGACACCAGAGGCCTCCACTGACTCACAACAGGGCATTTGTTACACTACAACAGGCCCCTCCCACACTAGGGATGGTACCGCCCCTGCAGAGCTAAAGGCTGCTTCATTACTAAACCTGTCCATTAACCTCCCCAATACAAACACACAGCCCTCCATATCAGTGCTAGTGCCGAGATAAAATCAATTGCTTACACAGGAAACTGAACATGCTAATGAGTATTGCATTGCAGTAACATATGTGTAACTGCAACATGTTACATACATTGGTGTAATGCAGTGCCATTCATTCTACACAAACTTTTAGGCTGCATGTTTTTTTGCTTACGCACTGAAATGTTATTAGTGGCCCCTGAAGCACAAAGAAAAGAACACATGAAGCTTTTATTTATTGGACGGCATGTTCTCTTTAGATAGAAATGTCAGTTTCATCCAAAATCTATGTCTGTCACCGGGACAGGATGTAGAAAAAATGTTAGAATTGTGGTCACCATAAAAACCCTATTGGAGATTGTGATTGGGCTTTAGCTAAAGGGGAACTCTGGCCTGGTAAGTTTGCTGCTTAGGAATTGGCTGTGGTTTGTTTCGTATTCATAGAGCAAGACGTCACCCTGGGGGAGGGGGGTCTGTTGCTATCCAGTAATTGGCAAAGTGCGGTGCCAGGCCCTCTCCATGGACAACCACTAACATACACTGTATACATAGCCCTGTAATTGGCTGATAATCTACAGGTCAGGGACACAGCAGATGTCCGAGTGTGAATGATGACCAGTTGCCAGCACTGCACTTCACACACTGACCTGCAGGGGTCTCTGAGAAGCAGATCCAGGGCAGAAACTTTTGTGCCCATTATGAGGGGTTCCCACTATCCATG
The DNA here is from genome assembly GCF_032062135.1 of Pyxicephalus adspersus. Classification (NCBI taxonomy): domain Eukaryota; kingdom Metazoa; phylum Chordata; class Amphibia; order Anura; family Pyxicephalidae; genus Pyxicephalus; species Pyxicephalus adspersus. Next base: position 1,866 of record NW_027319775.1, read on the forward strand.
TGCTGGGTTCCTGGGTCTGTACCCCTGCTGTGCCCATTATGTGGGGTTCCCAGCATCCCTGTGCTGGGTTCCTGGGTCTGTACCCCTGCTGTGCCCATTATGAGGGGTTCCCACCATCCCTGTGCTGGGTTCCTGGGTCTGTAGCCCTGCTGTGCCCATTATGTGGGGTTCCCATCATCCCTGTGCTGGGTTCCTGGGTCTATACCCCTGCTGTGCCCATTATGAGGAGTTCCCACCATCCCTGTGCTCGGTTCCTGGGTCTGTACCCCTGCTGTGCCCTTTATGAGGGGTTCCCACCATCCCTGTGCTGGGTTCCTGGGTCTGTACAGCTGCTGTGCCCATTATGAGGGGTTCCCACCATCCCTGTGTTGGGTTCCTAGGTCTGTACAGCTGCTATGCCCATTGTTCCTTTTTGGAGAAGAGAGATCTTCAATGAACATTAAGCAGAGAGAAATATGGAGGCCGTCAAAGCTGACCGAATTCTGAAGATGCCATCTTCCCGTTATGTTCATCCCTTGGCTTTAACACATGGTACAAGCATGTGGCCAGTGTAGACCAAGCTGGGAGCTTCAAGTGACAGGTCCTCTTTACAATCTGCAGGTGTTTAGGTTCCCTTTATTCATATATAAGGGGGTGTGGTTTCAAAATAAGGAGGGGCTCCACCATTTTGCCCCCTTCCCCTGGGATTCCCCCCTCTCATCCCCTAGAATCCCCCTTCTCCTGTAGCAGGAAGATGATTCCGGGAAGGTCCCAAGGATAAGAGATCATTGGATCACCCCCACTATCAGTCACATGACACTCTCTGTCTATGGGCTGCCAGTCCTCGGGGGTGGATATCCCCAGCAGGAGACAATCACAAACCACTCACACAGGAAGTGGAGACAATTGTGTGATTGCAAGACTCTCCAATTGTACCACACATCGCGATTCTGATTGTTCCGCAGACCAGAATCATCACAATCATTGCGTTACAATCTCATCCAATTATCCATTTATACAAAGTAACTGGTGTGCAGATCCGGTTGGGAGGACCATTCAATCGGATTGCACAATCATCTTCAGGGAGAAACTGGTGCCATATATAGGGTTGTTGGAGCCCATCAGGCGTTTGGTCTAATGCTGGTCATTCATGGTACAATCTGATTGTACAATCTCCTTTAGCTTTGTAGTGTGAATTACGGTAGGCCATCAGATGACACGAGCGTGCTAAATCTAATACACTGACAATCAGATTGTACAATTGTGGGGACCGGCCCACATAACGTTTACAATTCAATACAATCAGCAAGGCCCTCGTACTATATAACTTTATAAAGATTGGACAAACCGATTGTACTGTCAATCAGATTGAAACGTGTGTGGCAGGGACTCCTCTGGACCTCCTCTGATGATTTCTCTGCAAATAATATAACAGGCAATTCTTTTTCTTTCTTTCCCGGAATGAGAATTAGTGGATTGAATATGGTGGACATGCAGAGTCCGTGACCCCAGAACCAATCAGTCTGCACCGATGACAATCACCGGGTGGGATTGGACGCAATGAACATGGGGTAATTTCTGGGCCATCTGACCACCAACCAGTGCTCTACCAACCGACCTAAAGATACCCCTACCAAGATCGATGGGGCTACAGGTGGAGGGCATCAATAGAAGAAACCAAATGATGAGGGGGACAAGTGGGGTCACCAATAGGGTAAGTGGAACAATGGAAGACACCAACGGAAGGGGCGATTGATCAATG
>NW_027319776.1:0-3606 GCF_032062135.1 Pyxicephalus adspersus
GTCCTTGATTTAGTTCCACACTGTTCAGATATCCTCTCTTGTCTCAACATGGAAGAAGCACCGGGCGCTGCCATCTTCTTCCTTCCTATGGCTATATCACCTGATCTTGCACTGTGCAGTCTTAAGATTAGGTGACATAGCTTGTTAAAAATGGGGGGAAAAAAGAATGCCAATCGCACTGCACATGCATGAGATCAGCACTATTTTATCCCATAGCTGGAAAACACCCCTATACACATGCCCAAAATTAGGAATGCGTAGAAGGAGCAGCCCGAAGCCCCCTGAGATATGTGACGTATGTATTCCAGGAGACTCTGTGCTCCCAGTACTACCACCACCTAGATAAAGACAGAAGAGTAGAGGATTCCCCCATTTTTTTTTTTAATTATTTGAAGATCATTTATACAATATATAAATTAAAAAGTTTGACGATAGGTCCTCTTTAATGTCCATCACCCTGTAGGGGCGGAGTTTAAGAGCTTACAACCTGGAGAAGCCTTTCTCAAACTTTTTAACAGGCTGGTTACATTGTATCTCCTCCCCCTCTCTCTGTCCTTGGACTTTCAAAATTTGTTGATGGAAGATGTACAGGGGCCGACTGTCTGCCTAATTTATATATGTTAAGTCTTTCCACAGTCAGAAATAACTTTTTTGCAGCCTGGGTTCAATTTGAGAAAATTTCTATCACTTCCTGTGCTAGATACTCAACAGGAAGTATGGGAAAATCTCCTAAAATGAGTGGCGGCTGTAGTCACAGTGGGGAAATCTTCATAAACGAGACGGACGGCACCAAAGACAGGACAGATGATTAAACCTTACTTTATTCAGAAATACAATAAAAAGGTTTTACTTAGAGATGTGTTGTTAGAAGGTAAAGCTGACCAGAATGTCACCCCAGATCGGCTAATACATTCCAAGTTTAGGAAGCAGCCACATCATAAATAGAAAGCCTGTCCCCTGCTAGCCTGGTATAAAGGAGCTTTGTTCTCTATACGAAAGCAGCGGCCTCTCTGCAGAGGTCCAACACCCCCTCTACTGAATCAGCACCTGAAATAGATTTAGATCATTAAAATATTTTTTTAGTGTTGGTCAGAGCAGGGAAGAATTAGAACTCAGCATTTTTACAGATATTTAAGGTCCTGTAATAGAGATTTTTCCCCCACTTCCTGTTATAAGGACAATGATTTCACTAAACAGGAAGTGGGGCCAAACTACAACAGGGACACAGAAAAATTTTAAGAATACAATTCTGGGGTTCTATATTTACTAAAGATTGGGGTTTTCTGACTGTACTGCTCTTGGAGAATTCCCCTCACTTCCTGCCTGGTTGTCAGCACAACAGGAAGTGAAGGCAAATCTCTAGAATTGTTGGGGTTACAAATTGGCTTCAAGGTGTAGTAAAGTAGAGGCAAATAAATCATTTGGGATAAGGAAAGTCAAAATTTAAACCCCTCTCCCTTATTTTTGTGTGCCACACTGGTGAAATTTATCTTCATTTCCTGGAGACAGATCTTTCAAAATTGCTCAATCATCAATTGATCAATGAGGAGTAGAAAGGAATGAGGGCTGCGCCACCCTATATAGAGGGGGGGGGGTTAATCCAGTGGGGACATGAGAATTTAAATCATTGTATCCAACAACATATGAGCTTTCTAAGATTGTCATGGATTAATCTCTGCACTGCCCAGACTGCTGATTCTCACTGCTCTGATATCTGGCACCCCCTCTGCATTCAGTGGTTCAGTCCTCTGGCGCAGGACACAGTGGTATCAGAGAGGTCAGCGGGAGGAACCACTGAGTGTAACAGGGGACGTCCATGAAGAGTCAGCTGCTGCATACAATTTCTCTGCATTGAATTTCTCTCCCCTCTTAATGTGTATAAATAGAGGTTACAAATGACAGACGAATACAGACAGTGACACAGGAGGCGAGGAACCTGACCCGAAGAGCTTACAATCTAGGAGGTCTGACACAATAGGAGGGGAGATAAATAGTGGTGGGTGAGTAGTGAGGGTTTAAGAGACAAAAGAAGAAAGGTAGGTGAGTTTGAAAAGATGGGTTTTATGGTCTCTTTTAAATGAGCAGAAAGTAGAAGCAAACTGGATAGGACTTCCAAAGAATTGGGGCAGCTCTAGAAAAGTCTTGGAGCTGTGCATGTGATGAGGTTATGAGTGAGGAAGTCATTAGTAGGTCATTGGAGGAGCAAAGAGAGCGGCTGTGGGGGGGAATTTTCTATGAGGTCAGAAAGGTAAGTGGAACAAGAATGGATGCAGCAAATCCAGGGGAGGGAGAAGTGTAGTACATGACTACCTACAAGTTCTAAAACCTGATGGGGAGTTGTGTGCTCCCCACATGACATGCGCCTTCTTAGCTATTTTTAATATTATATTTTGAATTCATATTTTGCAACCTATGTTTTTGAGATTACAATTACAAAAAGAGTCCGGCTAGCTGTCTGCACCACCAACCTCTGTATTATTAATATTATACAGCAATTATATAGCGCCAACATATTACGCAGCGCTGTACAATGAATTAAACTTCAGGTCAGCAGAAAAAGCTTCCCAGCTAATACCAGACCTATTGATGGAAGTTTTCAATAATGTTTCTGTTATTAGGTGCCATTGGTGATACCTGACCACAATATCTTCTACAACATCCAATGTGTTTTACTTTCATAGTATTTGTCAATTAAACATTTTGCTACGCTTTGCTTGCTTTCCCCGATGGAAGCTGATAGGTGGTCGCTTATACTTGATATAGCACCCAATGTGAGCCCAGGGAATTACATACCCCCATCTGAGAACTAATTCTTTATTGTGGATTATTAGAGGTTTCTTTTCTTAAATAATTATAATCAGAGCTAAAAACATTGAATATGGTAAAAGTTTAGTTTGCATAACATTTTTGCAGTGTTTCTTAGCCAGCAGATGGCAGTTTCCACTCCCTTTTCACACCTTTGACAAAAAACAAACAAACTGGTATTTATAAAGCTCGATATATAATTTGCATACACAAGCAATGACACAGAACAGGTATTCCTTTAATCAATGGCTCAATGTGAGGTTTCAATAGGATACCTCCACGGATGAAGCCACTGATGTATTGCGTCTTTAGATGGTTCATAGTGCTCTGGGAATTCTTTATCATCTAAAAAAACATTGTACATCTATAGGGTGTATTTACAAAACAGGGAATCAGATATTTGCTGACAAATTGGTAGACAATTACTGCCATTGAAACATTTGGACCTGGAAGATTCACCACCAGAGAATGTTTCAGTGAATGCCAGATTCTACTTTATAAATGGACCCCATGATAAAAACTGATGAAAAACAAAATGTTATCAATAATTGACCCAGTTTTCCTTTAAACTCCAGGTAGTCCCAGACTAAATTTGACTTAGGGCTTTTGTTAACCGTCTTTGTTGGACAAGCCGTGCATGAAAAGGAGAGAGCAGGGATGTTTGAGAGAGGGGGTGATCTGGTTTTATATGTGACAGTGTGTTCCACTAAAAGAACAGAGAGGTCCCAGACTAAGTGGAAAGGGAGTACATCCTGGGCACGATATTATTTAAAGAGGAAGTAAACTGAAAAATGCCCAAAA
>NW_027319777.1:0-3604 GCF_032062135.1 Pyxicephalus adspersus
GATCTTTCACGATCCTTTCCAACGACAAGGGAGTGCACGATGCATGAACGGTGCTGTACATACAGCACCGTTCATGCTCTATGGAAAGGGGAGGGAGAGAGTGACGGAGCGGCACCCTGCTGCGCGCTCTCCCCTTCCCTTTCATTAGGATCGGCTGTCGTCCATTGTCCGTGGATCCGGCAGGTCGGTCGTCTGGAAGATGGACGACACCGACTATACACACGGCAGATTTTCGCCCGATAATTGGCCGATGCCGATTATCAGGCGATAAAAATCTGACGTGTGTACGTAGCTTTACTCTGTAAATATTATGATACATTTGTTACATTTTTTCACAGTGGATAAAAGAAAAATGTAACAAATGTATCAGAATATTACTATGCTGAAAAGTGAGTTACAGTGTAAGAGGTATCATGTCATTGGAGGATAACCTGTAAAAAATATATAGTTAAATGAACACAAACACTCAATAAATTAATTTAACAATAATTTTTATGTTTTTAACACATTTGTTAACATTTTTTTCCGAATTTTTACCATCAAGTCTCGTTTATTTTTAGGTCAGGTCTATCCGAATTCGAACAGCCGTTTTCAGGTTGACAATAAGGACAACCCAAATTGGAACACCAACACTAAGCATTTTTACCTGCCTGATTGTTGTTCTCTTCTCTCAAAAAGTTCTTAGCATGCCCAGGTTACATAAAGAAGCTTGGATACCAATTTCATCCTGATTTTCCCTGTGGTTACATCCCAGCCTAACCAGACCAATCAAGATAGCTAGAGATTGAAACAAGATAGAGGTGAAGAAAGAAAATGTCAACGCCCGCGATCAAACCAGGTCAGGTGAGTGCAATTAAAAAATTGAAAGATCAGGAAGAAAATGGTATTATATTATGGAAGGGACATCACATATTCTCAAAAGGGCTAAGACTGGAAAAGGTTTGGTTTTCTACCTAAAATAGTTAGATAGATGTGGGGAAGATGGGAAGAGTTGAGCTGAGGTTGTGGCAGACCCCAAAGTTGTTATTGGTGAGTGAGTCAATGCGTTCGAGGACCTACAACTTGGTGGACTGGTACATTATTTTTCTGTTAGGCAACTGTAACACTTTTAAACTTTTGTATATTGTATGTTGCTGTTTACAATTGTTTTGGTAATAAACTGTGACTTGGACCAATAAACCCACATAAATGAGTCAGTTATTGATGTCATGAATTTAAGGGTGTTTAGAGGGAAAAGGGGGATGGCCAAGAGCTTAGGATGGGGCTCTTGATCTCCTAGCTCCCCTAGTTGTGGAAAATATCAGCTGCGGAAACACTACAGTCAAAACTTCAGTCTGAAGCTAAAATGTATTCATTGTTTAGCTAAACAGTGTAATACTTCCTTTTTGTTGATGAAACAGGTGATTCTATAAGGTTTTGCCGGGGGAATCATGGTGGCGATATTAGGATTTCAGGAACAAGTTGACGTTTGGCACCAAATGTGTAGTTTCAGCTTCCCCTGACAATATCAGACAAAGCAATTTTTATCATTACGTTTTGCTTTCCTGGTTGTTTGTCACTTCCACCTGAAGTTATTTTGTTAATGTGCCTCAGGAGGAACCTCACAATACTGCATATGACAGCCAATCATACAGTAGTTTTCATATGAAGATCATTGGTGGAGACTGAAAAATGTTTATATAAGCACTTTCCCTGGCATATGTGGTTCTCCAAATGGCAATATGTCAGGAAACTTAGGACAAAAAGAAAAAAATACTTATATACTACTACATAACTATTAAAGAGAAACACTTTCTCATAAATAACTCCATCTGCCTTCCATATACAATGCTTACCTGCCCAAACCCTTTTTATTATCTCCCGGCCCGTAGCTTTACCTCACCAACATGTTTTGCCTCAGTAATTTTGGCCACGCTAATTGATGTTCCTGGTCACCCAGAAGAAGCCCTTTGGCAAAACACGTCGGGTATAACGGACATCTATTAAACTAAAAAACTGTAAAAAATTGTATTTTGAGGACTGTTATTAAAATTGTATGAAGCTAAGACATCCCCAAGACAGATGACAATGTTAGAATAGCTTTTGTGCAACCTTCTCATTAAATCTTTTCTTAATACATGTTATTTGCCACATAAGCCGTTTTGTTCTCCTTTTTGCTCTTTCTGTCCCTACCCTCTTTTCCTCTTTAATATCTACATATTTTAAATGGCAGGCAAACCTTATTAAGTAGAAAAGCATATGTATATAGCAATGTTTTTTTAACATCTTTATTTAGCAAATAGCACAATAAACAATAAACAATCAATATGTTATATTTGCATGTGATATTTGTAGACCCAGCCCAGTCATTTGCACCAAATTAGTAATAAACACCTAACATTTAATTCTTAAGTAAACTGGCTCAGTTTGTATTAGTTTAGCCCTAGAGGTGAAACCGTTTAGTGTTCTCTCTATAATACACAGTAATAGACAGTTCCTAATAGTTAGTATGATTTTCCTTTTTTGTTTTATTGAATGTAAAAAGTTCTCTTCGGATATCTTGCTTAATGTTATCTAATATTTTATATAGTCCTTTATTTTTCAGAATCTCAGATTCGCTTAAAGCCGAAATAAAGTTCTTGTTTCAAAATATGGGATCAGACAGGGCTTTATTGCAGAAAGAGCCGAGCAATTTTCTTTCTGCAGTAACCATTCTGATCCCACTTCTGTCAAAAACCTTTTCTGATCAAGGTAAGATGTCAGGATACCCAGGTCCATCCAGTGGCAGCCATGACTTAATAACACCCCTAAGGACTATGCTATCCCAACCTGGGCAATCAAAATGGTGGAATAAACAAGGAAAAGAAGAAGTAAGAATATGGTGGTGCCCGCAAAACAGATATGGTAGAAGGGGCATTAAGGTGATGACTTAAAGGTTGCAGGCGTATGATTACTTTTGGCACCAAAAGTAAAGTTTCAACTTCACCTGGCAATATCAAACCCAAGGCAATTTTTATCATTATGATTGGTTGTTTGCAACTTCTTCCTCATAAAGTTGTTTTGTTATGACTATTAATCATACAATAGTTTGCATATAAAGGTCATTTGAGAGGATTAAAAAATGTCAAAGAGATGCACAAGGCTCAAGTAAACGTGTGGTCCAACTGAAAGTTGAGTTGACACGATCTATAAAAACCCTCAACCATGGATATCATTACTTATGTTTTTCTCAGATTTGAGGGAGATCCTTGCATTTGGTTTGCACCATGATAACTTTTTAAGGAACTGCTTTATATATTTGTATAGAATGTATGTGAAAGTTGTGTTTTTTAATGAGCCGCATGTCAATAACAGATATGGTTCTCTCAACATATCTCACCAAATCCGGCCTCTTCATGACATCATGACACTTAGCAATGACAACTGTCACAGTATAGCAGCCGGATTGGTGAAATGCTGAGTTCTGATCCAAGGTTGGAAAGGCTCTGAGTTAGAATAGACTCTGATCAGATCTATGCAACCAGAACCGGTCACCAAATGGCAGAAAGTATATTACTTGTAAAGTATTTACATAAAGCAAATTAGCCTGGAAAAAAAGCAGGCTGCAATATATTACATTTTTGTT
>NW_027319778.1:0-3604 GCF_032062135.1 Pyxicephalus adspersus
TCACTGGTCTGGCTGAAAATGCAAATGTAAAGAATGTTTTTTCTGCCTATACAGGCGGTTTAGTTTTACACCTGGTATAGCTAATGGAAAAAGAAGCAAGAGGAAATGTTCCTTCTGAAACATAGATGGTAATATACTCCTGATATCCTTCCACAAACTAGATTTAAATATATCTTAATCTTCTTCCACCAATGTAGCACACACCTCTGGCTCACCTGTAGGGGTTGCAGTTTTTGTTTCCTCGATTTCACATATTCTTACAAATTAATCCACTGAAAATGATAATTAAAATTAGATGAACCATCACAGTATATTACAAATATTAAATGAAGCTCTTATGTGATAAAATGTGACAGGTATTCCACTCCTCCACTTTGCTCAGAGAATAAAAAGTGCTCATTCTTTTGTGTACTTCCAAACAGTCGGATGTCAAATGACATCCATAGTCCTGAAAGTGTTCAGGGCAGAAAGCTTCTGGGTTCCCTGCATGGATAGGTGAGTTTGGACATCAGATCTCTCGTCTGCACACCCTACTAATGTCACAGGAAATCCTCTCAATCAAGTGTGGGCACTAGGAGCAATTACAAGCAGACCTCTTCTTTCCAGCCATCCTGATAATGTTTTATTTAATCCCAGGATCCTTGGAGTAGATCGGTTGGCTTTACAGTCCCCCAATCACTTTTACATGAAAGCCAAGGGCCTACTATAAATTATATAACAAGTCCATGGCTGCTATTTGGCTTAATCTACAAAAAAATATAAACAGATACTCGGTTGTTATTTCCAGATACCAGGTCAAGCTTAGCAAACTGAGGCAGGATAGTTAAATAGGAACAGCAGGGTAAAGAACTGGTAGCTGTTCTAATGAAAACATTTATCTTATTGGTTGCTGCCACTACTAACCATGAGGGGTTTCCCATAATTTTATTTCTTGACTAGTCATCCCTATTAGACGATTTAAGATTTATTCTTGGTGACAGTGGCAAAATTTGTACTTGCTATCCTTCCTTTTCACTTTAATCTTTGTGATTTTACCATCTTATCCCAACTTCCTGGTTTTCTTACCCCTTTTCAAATCTTGGCAAAGTTCTTCTGCCACCAGTTTTTCATTGATGTCCTCAAGTACTGCCAATGTCACCTCAATCCCATAGACATCTTTGTAGTTGATCCAGATGAGATCAGCCACGTCAATCTGGTCCTTGTCTTCCAGCCCGCTTACTGGGATCTTTCTATATGTCTGTTGGATATAAATGTCACATAACTTGGCCTGGAACTTCTTGAATCCATTCTTCGTCAAGTTCTCCAGGATTGTCACCATATTCCATCACTGTTACCTTGACCTCTTTCTATATGATGAATGTCACACCATTCTATAAGCCTTCATTCACTGCATTTTCCTCCTATATCATGAATGCACCATCATGTCTGTGACCTATCAATAAAAACTCATTTAACAGTTTGTATTACCAGATAACACTGATGGTGGGAGAGAAAGTTGTCAGCTTATAGTAGATCATTAATTGGAGAGCTGCTCTCTATACCCTAAATACAACTTTGGATTAGCACCAAGACTTTAACGTATAACTAAACCCAAGAACAAAGATGTAATACTTCACATTTGTTTCCTTTTGTTCAAAATGAGACCATTTGTAGCAAGTCCAGATGATATTTCTAGTAATCCCATGTTCTTGTCACTTCCTAAGAGGTGACCTGAAGACACCAACAATGTGATCTTCTTTCTGTAAATTACTAATATACACATCCCAATGTGATGTAGATGAACAATGACAATCTTTTATGATGTCCAACCTGGGTGACAGCCATGGCTCCTTTTATAGATACATTCAAGCAGCAAGTGTAGCTAGTTGCTTCAGTTATAGGTTTACCAGGTATAGGTATAGGAAACCAAGCCAAAAAAATAAGCTACTGCTGTGACCTAATCTAGGGACTGGTAAATGGCAAAATATTACATTTTTATTGGGTTTAGTTATAGTTTAGCACTAGGAGCCTATCAGGTGTACAACAGTGCAAGGGTAATTCTGATAGGAGTACTTCATCTGCTGCTTCACTTTTCATTGTTTGGAGCAGAGGAAAGTCCTGTAAGTGTTACTGACCTGAAGCAGACAAAGTGCAGGTCTCCTGTTCTGCCAGGTATTGCTATGCTGCATAAATTATAAGACTGGACGGGGAAAAATACAAAATATTTGGTAAGAAAAACTGCTCTTAGTTATTGAAATTAGTATGATGAGTTGATCATCTGCTTAGTTAAATATTTCAATATTTGCCTGTCATATCCCCACAGTATTGTAGCAATTCAAAATATGCAGAAAGACAAAAGGACCTAGTTGACACATGTATAAAACCAAATAACAAAAACTTTGTATTTAGATATAAAAACACTAATAAAAGATTATGCCATTTGTCTTAACACGCAAGATGACACAATCTGAACATCAGTATTGCTCATTGATTGGACCATAGTATGTCAAATGGTTTACCAGCTAACAGTTTAACATTTTGCAGTCTTGCATGTTAAGACAAAAGGCATAATCATTTTTTTGGTGTTTTAATATTTTCTAAATAAAAAGTTTTTGTTATTTGATTTTTTACATGTGCCAATTAAGTCCCCTTTCTTTCTGCACATGTTGAATTAAAACTGCTCTTATATATTTGTTTCATCTGTGCAATTAGCTGTTTGCCAAACATTTATCGGTAAGAAGGGAGACAGAGACATCACCAACTGAGTGTAAGCTCTTTTTAGAGGAAAGACTACAAATCATATAACACACAATAACAAACTTATAGAAAGTGAATTATAAAATACGAGAAGTAGAAATAAAAGTAAAAATGTAAAACTCAAATAAAATCAATTGTAGGAAACATTGCAATATTAATTCAAAAATAAAATTCATGCATTCACACAAAATGCACTCATGTTGATTTACTAAATGAATATAGACTGTTCACTTAGCAAAAGTATTATTTACCTTGCAAGGATAAATTCACGAGTTTAGTTAATGCAGTGAAGTCACTTTATATAGAATATTCAATCACGTGCATGGGAATGTAAATAAATACAGGATCTTTGCTTGGACGTGATTGGCTAACATCAGCTGAGCTTTTCTCTCATTCATCCAACTAAGTGAAATTTCTTTTTCCAGGAAATTAATATTTTTGCTAAGTGAACAGCTTGAATTCCTTTAGTCAACCCTACTTTCTTTAAAAGCTCTGATTTTAAAGTGTAAATTAAAGTCAGGTCAGTAAAGTGTGCATCAAAGCAGAGGATCGGAACAGCGACTAGGCCAGCAGTATTTTTTAAAACCAAGTCAGGAACAGCAACTCACATGTTCTTACAGGGAAAGTTACACTTTAAACTCTCATTGGCACTGAAAGATTTCCACCTACTTTTCCAGAGGAATTCTTTATCCCTTTACTAAATGCAGTCAGAATGTTCTTTTAATAAAACCGTCTTCTTTATTCCATACCAACCTATGCATTGCTGCATTCTCCAGGCTCTGTTAATAAAGAATACATACAGACCCATACAGACATTCTTCAGGCACAGAACAATATAGAGGAGTGTTGTTTCTGCTTGCATAGCTCT
>NW_027319779.1:0-1293 GCF_032062135.1 Pyxicephalus adspersus
AATTAGAGCCTACGATCCAAAATAAATTTCCATGCAAAAAATGTAACACTTTTTGCATGGAAGTTTGGAAAGAATTAGAATACCCGGCGTTCGCGTACGCGTCCCTGCACGGGGACATTCGGGGTCCAGCCAACACAGGCACATATGCAGTGCCAGGTAAGAATGGCAGGGGACCAGGATTGCAGATTTATGTATATCTTCATTTACAAGGTAAGAAATAAAACATGCAGGATGAATTAGACGGCGTGGGAGAGGGTTTGTTTTTCCCTGGAAATGGGCTTAAGTAAAAGTGTGTGCTCTATTTTTTTAAATTTAACAAAGGATATCAGGTAATTTTTGTGTTTATTTGTGACACCTGGAATCCTGAGCAGACAACTGCAGTAGTTACTCAGATAAACAATAGGAGACCTGCAAATTTTTGAGTCTTTTCTTAAAAAAGCTTATCCACCTGTCATCCCCCTCTGAAAATATTGGTTCTCTGGCTATAAGGTTAAACCTCTGCTCAAAACCTATTCTTAACAATGCCAGTAGGTCTTAATGCAATTTATAAAGCAGTGAATCTGATATTCTCTAGTAGAGAGAGAATTATTGTCATTGAAACACATGGACTTGGAAGATTCCCAACCAGGGACTATTTCAGTGAATGTCAGCATCATTGCTTAATAAATAATAATATCCCTTTGCAATCGGGATGGTAGCACCTTTCATTTTATTAGGGCAGCATGGTGGCTCAGAGGCCTTTGTCTTTGCAGCACTAGGTTTCAGGTTCAACCAGGACAGCGTCTGCATGGAGTTTGCAGCTGTTTGCTTGGGTTTCCTCCGGGTACTTCTTAGACTGCTCTTTTAGGCAGGATCCTTTCCTCCTCCTCCTCCTCCTGTGTCACTGTCTGTGTCTGTCCTTTGAAACTCCTATTTAATGTACAGCGCTGCATAATATGTTGGCGATATATAACTACTGTTTATTAATAATATTCCAGTTCCAGTTAGGTTGATTGGCTTCCCCCAAAAATTAAGCTTAGATTGTGTTAATTGACTATGGTAGGGACATTAGATTGTGAGCCCTTTGAGGGACAGCTAGTGACATGACTATGGAACTTATAATAATATTTGTCCCTATATTCTACAACAGGTCATGTAAGCCGTAGTTTGATGTGATAGCCTGTAGGTGGCGCAGATGTAGTATATTAAAGTTTTGTTAAAGCCAGCCTACAGTCCAAAGAAGAGTTGAAGAACTCCTTAGTACAGAAAGTACTCACATCTCGTTCCATCTCATATTCCAAAAATATAACTGTT
>NW_027319779.1:2707-3602 GCF_032062135.1 Pyxicephalus adspersus
GAGAAGACTGCATGAAAGTAAATAGGGTGCCATAAGGGTGCACTGCAAGGTGCAAGCCACTCATAAGCCTCAAGAATAGAAAGGCTAGATTGGACTTTGCTAAAAAATATTAACCGTGAACCTGAGAGTTATGTATGTGTTACATGTAAAGTAATACTTTTTTTTTTTTTGTTTTTTTTAAAGAAAAGGTCCACTTGGGTGAACTTTTGTTCAGGGACCTTGACCATGTCGTTTCCTCCTGTGTCACTGTCTGTATCTGTCTGTCATTTGCAACCCCTATTTCATGTACAGTGCTGCGTAATATGTTGGGGCTATATAAATCCTGTTTATTCATAATAATAATGCAAAGGCAAAAGCCAGATGGAGGCAAAATGACTGGATACCAGGATTGCCTGTGGTTTCTCTGTTGATGTCTCCCAAAGACTGACTTACCATGACTGTATCTCTGTGTAGGGAAGACAATCTTGGGAGAAGGAAGAGCTGTCAGAGCTGACCCCCAGAAACTGGTGACCTGATATCGAATAAAATAATAGTCAACTTAGAGTCGTGAAGAAAATGCAGAATGGATGAAGCAATGACAGAGATCCTTACACCACAGGTACAACTTCCTCACCAGCATAGAGAACATTGATAAGCACAGTAGTGACACCACCAATTCTCACTATTAGCCCTTAGGAGATCTTGCACTACAAATGTAGTGCTCAAAGCGCAGGAAATACATGGCTACTTTTCAGGCGCAATTCAAAAGAATAGGTAGGTTTGGCTTAAGCACACTTAACAGTTCTAGATATAAGATAGTAAATTCTTCACTTTAGGCAATGGAAGTTATGTGACCATCTAAACAGCAACACTTTCCTGCCTATTGAGAAAAGAAAGGCTTTCTTTAAAACACTTA
>NW_027319780.1:0-3602 GCF_032062135.1 Pyxicephalus adspersus
TTAAACAAAGTACTATATAAAGTGACTGAATATTTGTATCTGAATACTTCTATAAATGTGATATTTCAGTTTTTTCTATTTAATAAATTCACAAAATTATCTGTTTTCACTTTCCTATTATAGGGTCCTGAGTGTGACGAGAGGAAAAAAAAAGAATTTAAACAATTGTAGCATCAAGCTGCAATATAACAAAATTTAAAAAATGAAGGGGGTCTGAATAATTTCTGAAGCCAATGATCTAAACTATCTGCTATAGCGAGGTCAAAATTATCAAAGAGAGGAAACATAGCTGTTCTCGTTTGCATGTAGTACTGCCAATCATCTCAAAATGATTCGCATTTCAGACAGGTAATGACAACCCATAATGTAAAAACTGCTTAAAACATATCTTCTAGACCAATTTGTAAGTAAAGGTACATTTGTACTTATTATAAAGGTAAAAATAAGGTAAAGTAAGTAAAGGTAAAATTGTACTTATAAAAGGTGTGCATAATCCTGAACTCCTGCCAGACCTTCAATCTCTCATGCGTCAGTTACCTCCACCCTAGGCATTATGGCACAATGGAATCAATGCCAGACAGGAAAGAAGATGAATTTGTACAGTGAAAACCATAGTGCCAAAAAGGTTAAAACAATAGAGGCAGATTAGTTCCTGACTCAATCCTGCACTGTCATTGGCTTCCAGGGCTTTATAGCCTTTCTGCTTACAGTCCCCAGTACCTGTTGTAGTGTTAAACTAGGCTGTAGTGTCCCTGGTTGACAGATTACCGGTGAATGACCTACTGCTTTGTGTTCTAGACTTCTCTCTCCTGGAATCTTGGTACTTCATTGTCTGTGGGCCCCTGGTCCCTTGACAGTCCTTCCCCAGACACCATCCCCTGCAAGTCCTGGGGGCAAAGCGTGTGCTGAGAAGTGCAACCAGTCTCCCAAGGCTGGATAGAGGCTTGCTAAAAGTGAAGAGTGCAGTGTTAGATTGGAGAACTGGTGCCTGGAATGTACTGTTGCTGGACCAGGGCCTTACACTTTTATTTAATTGTCTTTATGTATATTGATGCAGTATATACTTCTCTCCATTTTGCTCACTCTAAATATATTGTAAAAATAGGGGCACTGCTAACAATACCCCATTTATAAAAACCAGCTAACATGCTCATCAGTTTTATAGATTAGGGTCAATAAGTGGTGATCAGTATAACCACCACATTAAAGATTATTGATGTGTGTTTCAAATACCCCAATTGCCACTTTTTCTGATGACAGCCATTTTACCTACTATTGCTAATTTTCCAAGTGTTTTGGTAATTTACGCAGTCCTTTTATTTAAACAGCATAATGTAAGCTAAACTACATGGGTTAACACAGATCCGTGGTATAAATGTGCCTTCAATAGAAAAACCTCCAAATTTTACTGAGCCTTTACAAAGCTCCACAAAACAGATTTTCATTGCATGTTAATAATGAGTATTACGTATTATTGAACATATGAAATATTGGCAGCAGTATGCAATACTTGTTTTTAAAAATGTAACTAAAATATAATACAAAATTTGAAATATAGGCCTTTTACATTTCAAGTTTTTCCTTCTAGCCATGTTCTGTCATTATTACTTTGATATTGTGTATTGTAGTTTTTGAATGTAGAGGGTGCCTTTTCTGATCTAATAGGTCGACCTTGCACTTTGATTTACCCAAATAACTAAACACAATACGTTTAGGTATCTAATGGTCAAAATAAAGACTATGGCCCTGATTTATTAAAGTTCTCCAAGGCTGGAGAGAATACACTTTCATCTGTGAAGCTGGTTAATCCAACAAACCTGGAATGGATTTCCTAAAAGTCATTAGCTATTTGTTAGCAAATGTTTTCAATCCATTCCAGGTTTGCTGGACCACCCAGCTTCACTGATGAAAGTGTATTCCCTCCAGCCCTGGAGAACTTTAATAAATCAGGGCCTATATGTCTATGTGTACCTGGTCCTTGTGTGACCATTTATATTACAGTATTTACATCTCCTATATTCTACAAAATCAAGACAGAAATTGACAGTAGATAGACATTATGCACAGTTATCCAAATTAAATAGAATACAGAACACTTTGTATTTAGAAACATACCCATTTGTATCACTTAGACATCCTTATTTCAAAAGAAATGAATAAACGCACCTTGGCAATTCTGATAATGTGTGAAGCTGGTTTCCATCAGTAAGCTTATTATTTGATAGATTGAGAAGTGTCAAACACTGGAGACAGTCAACTGGTCTAAAAGAGAAAAATAATATGCAGTTATTTTACTGCCAAAAGACAATACAGAACTAAGTTCTTAAACACTGGCAATTTTTTTTGTTTAAATAAATGTACAAAATTATCAAAAACTGTTTTCAATTTGTCATTTTGGGGTACTGCATGTAGAATAATAAGAAAAAAAAGTATTTATCCAATTGTATCATCAGGCTACATTACAAAATTGAAAAAAATGAAAGAGGTCTACTTTCTAAAGTAACTGTACATTTCAGCCACAAACAGCCTTAACCATAGCCCCATATGTATAGCATGAAGACATCCTAAATACCAGACACCGCCTGGAACAGGGCTCGGCAAACTCCAGCCTTTAGGCCAGATACAGCCTAGCCGGTAGTTCGTTCCGGCCTAACGCCCCCCTGGCCGATCCGGCCTAATGCTGACCAGCAACCCGCAGCTCCGCGGATTGCCAGCCAGGGGGGCGTTAGGAACTACAGGAGCCGCTGGAGCTCCGGTGCTGCCCCCTTGCAGTTGCTCCCCTATTTACTGTGGCCGGCGTTGATACTTCCGCCGCCGCAGTAAATAGAAAAGGCTCCCTGAAGGTAAATCGTTCTCCTCCGCAATGCATACGGAGGGGAGGAATTTCACTTCAGGGGGTGTTCCCTGGTGGTGGGAGGAGCTATCGGGGTGGGTCCGGACTAGTGTGGTCCCGCCCACCCCATAAATGGCCTAGTGGCCATAACACTTTGCCGACCCCTGGCCTAGAACACTGCTACAGTGATTCCTCATTTCAGCTACATTGACACAGCTTGAGGTGTGTCTAAAGACCACAAGGTAAGAGCGGTGATGGATGCACTCCCCACCAGAGAACCAAGCCCTGAAGAGAGCCCCACACAACACACTGGGGAAGGGATGTCTCTTCCTGACTTGGAGTTTCTGCAGACTGCCTGGAGTTGTGGGGGGGGGGTGATTACCCGCTTCTCTCAGCCAGGCCTCGAACTCAGCAAGCTCCATGTGGGGGACCAAACAGCGAGCCTCATCGCAGGGGTAGATAGTCCTAATCGGAACAAGTATCATGTACCACCCCCCAATCTTACAGTCTCCCTAGAGGGTCTGCTGATGTCTTATTCTATGCCAACTACTCCCTGCTGGGTCGACAGCTCTAAATGATAAGAAAGCTCTGCCCGTATTACTGCAGACCACCATGCCCATGCTGTCTACTGGACCAACCTCTACTGCAGATTATGCCCCAAAGAGGACTTTTGCCAACTTGTACAAGAGGCTAAAAATTAATGTACTTCGTACTGGATGAGGAGCTTCAATCCACAAAAATGATGTTATCAAATCAGCATACACAATTT
>NW_027319781.1:0-3601 GCF_032062135.1 Pyxicephalus adspersus
TGCAAAATAAATGCGGCCATTTGTTTTTCATTCCCAACATGAAAGGCAAAGTTATTTTTTTAAAGTCTTTTGACTCTTTTGGGAGTGGAAAAAAATTGAAAAAGTGCTAAACGGCTCTACAATTACAACTTCATAGTAATATTTATGACTTGTTCTATTGTCTGTAAAAAAATGGATACCACAAAGGACTTTGCTTTCTTAAGAAAAAAATGATGATGCAACATAATTGTTACACAAGCCATTTTTTAATTTATTGTTAGTAAAAAAACCTGTACTCATTCATGTATAAATTTGTGTTCTTCCCCAAATGCATAAAATTTAATCTAGACCACTTTAGGATCTAGGATTTCCAGATGCAATGGTCGGTAGATTGTGGCTCATGGGCCCTTAAATTCAAGCCAATTACAATCCAGTTGTAAACAATAGTAGTGCCCTCTCCTGTCTATCTAAGTTAAGCTAGGAGGTAGATGGTGGGGCTTCTTTTGGTAGAGAGTGGGGCAATGGCAGGATGTGGCTGTCATTTTGGAAGCCCCTCCTTGACTAACAGTATTTCTGCCCCTGCTTAAAAGAATCTCCACCTCCCGCCTACTTCTTAACTTGTTTGGTTAGACAAGAGGTGGCATCACAGTTGGTTACAACTAGATTGGAGGGCACACAGCCCCATCAGTCAGATTTCTGTGACTGGACATTCTAGGTAAGGAGTTCAATTTAGATTTTCATGCATGACTGTTGGGGGACAGGGAGCAGAAAGTAAAAGGTTAAGAAAAGAAGGTGGGTTAATTAGGGGGTGATGTAAAGAATAGGGGGGGGTTAAAGGAATAAAAAAATGTGGGTCTGTTAGGGGTGTGCTATAGCTTTTTGGTAGAACTGAGAAGGAAGGAAAAGTTTTTCCCGCCACCTACCTGTCTGGTTGTAGAATAAGTGGGTCGAGATGGCGGTGAGGTCCTTGAGGGAAGGTAGTCTTTGGTGGTGGTATCAGTGGGTGGGAGATCCATCGTTGATATGGATTCTCCAGAATGTGGGGAAAAGCCATGGTTGGAAAGTTAAGGGTTAGGGGCTGCAAATAATTGTGATATCATTCCCGAGCCGGGGTTTTGGATGTGGCTGGGAACATATATATCAACATATATATCCCCTGTGTTATAGTGGTAGGAGGCTCCGATAACCAAAGTAGAAAGAGGTTCATGGTATTGTTAGAAATGGTATGATAGTGGTATGTTATATAATATCATGAATTTATTATTATTAATATCATTACTAAACAGGATTTATAAAGCGCCAACATATTACTTAGCGCTGTACATTAAATAGGGGTTGCAAATGACAAACCAATACAGATAGTAACATAGGAGGAGAGGACCCTACCCCGAAGAGCTTACAATCTAAGAGGTGGGGGAATTAACACACAATAGGAGGGAGATATGTAGTGGAGGGAAGTAGTGAGGGTTTCAAAAGACAGAAGAAGACCTGTAGGTAAGTTTGAAAAAATGGGTTTTGAGTGCTCTTTTAAATGAGCAAAAAGTAGGAGCAAGCTGAATAGGACAAGGAAGACCATTCCAGAGAGTTGGTGCAGCTCTAGAAAAGTCTTGTAGCCATGTGTGTGATGAGGTTATGAGTGAGGCTAGAGTCATATATCTATAGAATCTATATATCTATATATCTCTAGTCTATATTTATACTTTAGTTGTTAATCTGGGTATCTATTGTTATTTAATATAGTTATTTAAAGAAGTTATTAGAAGTGCATATAGTATTAAATGATCCCTTATTGTGTGTTACCAGTTCTGTGGGTTTTGATAATATTTGTCCACCTTTTCTAATCCAGTTTATACTTTTTCAATGTCTTATATTTCAATGTTCCTTTCTTGCAAACATAGCAACAGTACTATGATCACTGGGTTTTTCGATGGAGTCATTGGTTCACTTTTTTCAGAAGTCTGCTTAAAGATTGAAGTATTATTCAGGCAACCCTGTGAAGTGCACTAAAACAAAACACTTTATTATCTACAGAACAAAATAAATAAAATGTCTGCTAATGAAATCCTTGCAGTGTAAGAAAATATCTGGAGATCTCGAGAAAATATATATTTTTATAAAAAAAAATAAAACTGGTACCTGAATAGGAAAAATCATACATTGGTATGCAAGTCAGGTATTTGTTTTCAATGTATAAATCCTTATTACAAAAAATAAGATAAAACAAGAAATTAGCTTCAGGTAGTTTCCAAATTTTGTGTTCTTGCAGAAAGGTGATTTGGCGGGTTCAAGAGAAAAAAGTAAAAGTAAATCTGTTTTTGAAAGGTGTAAAATAAAAGTTGAAATGCAGTCAAGTACACATTTAGATAAAAAGAAGATTTATGGTTTAACATCTTGTAGAAAATAGTCATTTCTGATCCTGCTAGAAATGGATGATCTATACAGACAAGAAAATGCCTTCCAGGAAGATATAAAGATGACGATTTTCAAGACAAAGCAAAGAAATGTGCAAAACAAACTATTTGTTTTATATAATGATAGAACTAAAATGCATTAGCAAGCTTTTAATAAACTTAAAAATTGGGCTGATAAAAATGACACAAATCATTGCATATCTACATTTATTTACACATTATTAAATGTAGTCAGCACAAGTTAGATTGTAAGCTCTTCTGGGCAGGGTCCTCCCTTCCTCCTGTGTCACTGTCTGTCATTTGAAACCCCTGTTTATTGCACAGTGCTTTGTAATATATATGAATACAAATATATATAAATAATGGGTATTATTATTGTTATTAATAATATTAGTAGTAATAATAATATTAATATTAATAATAAGTGAGCTTTACCTGGACTTAGCCTATTGCCATTTCTTAAAACAGAGCTTGGAGGGAAAGGGAGAAGCAGCATAAGAAGCCGGTAAGCTATGCTCATATGCTAACAAGGGGAGAACAAAGCAGGGTGAGCTGCTTCTTCTTTCACCGTTCAGTCACTAATTGGGGTTGGGACAACAAATATAAGTGTTAACTGCAGCCAAAAAATCCCTAATATGGGTTTTATTTTTCTATATATAAAGAAAAAAACTTTAGATATATCTAAAACTTATTTATTGATAATTACTTGCCACTCACACAGCTCTACACTCTTCAGAAGGATGTCAGTAGGGTGTACTTTATGGAACCTATATTGAGATATATGTTCTGTAACCACATCACCAATCATGTTCAAACCAAAGGATCTGATTGGTGTCTAGGAGTTGTATTGTCATGTGATGTATTTTTTTTATCATATTTGAATTATTTGTTAGTTTACATTTTTGAATGAAATTTTTATGTATGGAGAGTCAGCAATGAGAGTGTTCCAGTGTCCTGTGCTGGTGTGTTCCAGGATCACCAATTGGTTGGAAAAGGAGAGGGATGTCATATATCAAACACCAAGAAAATGAGTTAGGCATTAACTAAAAATAATCAAATGTATTTTTATATACCACTAGTACCTAAGCTCTCTTTTGGAGTTAACCTTTGCATTATCTATAAATGTTTACACCTATAGACATAGATATTTCACCCAGAATTCCCAACACTGAGAAAACTAGCTGCCCTATTATTCTGCTCTAAAACAAACA
>NW_027319782.1:0-3600 GCF_032062135.1 Pyxicephalus adspersus
ATGCCTATGAATCAGTAGTAACAATACTGATGAGAAAAAGTTGCAGGGAGTGTGTCTGACTATAAACAGGGGAGAGGCAATTCAGCTCTGCATTTAGAAGTACTGCTCTGTTGCATAATTATAATGGGAAACATCATTAGGGGCGTGTTACTTGTGGGATCGATCGGTATTGTGCAACTTGGAAAGGGGGTACCAAGAAGAAAAAAGAAAAAAAATAAATAAATAAAAACTTTCTTTGGGTACACAGTCTATTACTACTACTGCAATGTACCTAACTTGTAACCTGAAATAAAAGTGGCCTTTTCACCCAGGTACCTTTCTGAGCAAGTTACTCTGTAGAGGCAGATATTCCTTTGCTGCACTGGCATGGCAATCTATCTGTGCCCTCCATACGTTCTCCTTTACCTCTTCCGATTTCCTGAAAGGGATGTCAGCAGCAGTCGTTTTACATTTACAGATCAGAAAGCGATAGAAAAGGAACATTTACGCAAAACAGATTGAAGTTAAATAGTGGGTGACTTCACATGCCTATAAAAAACATGCATGTGGGGGAGAGGAAAATTAGATTATAAATATTGCAGCAAAGATTCTTTTTTAAAGTAAATAAAAAGGGTTATTACTTAGCCCTTTCACCAGCCTTGGTGGCCATCGGTATCTGTTGACCTTCAGCGTTACCCTGGCTTTACTGAAAAAAGCAACCCCCAATCCTGGGTATCTGACTGCCCACTTTGATTCATTTTGCCAGCAAAGTCTTTACAGAATACAATATTGACATAGAAGCAGAAACAGAAATGATGACTTATCTGACACATTACACAAATGATTACACACATCTATGTATTATATGCAGAAACCATGCAGAAGGATAAGATTTTTTTGTATTTTTATGTCTTAAAAATACAAAAAATAATTCTTGTAAATTGTAAAGAGTAAATGTGTAGGAATATAGGCGTTACAATTGCTAACCTTCTTCTGAAATAGTTGACCCCACTAGCTTCAATATTTCTAAGGTCATTAAATGGATATAAAGAATATATATTAGAAGAGGTTTGTGTTGCTTTTCTGCATTCTCCATTGGCTTAGTAGCTCAGAATTACAGCCTAGCAGGTAATAATTTTTATAGGAAGAGTTCCGCAATATTTCTGAACTGCCACATGGGCTGACAGTTTACTAAAACAGCTAGTTGCTTTACTTGTCGGACTCTATTTTTCATTCACTGACCTGGAGCTTGCAAGCATTTACCTGTAAAATCAGACAACATATGAGAGACTTCTATGTGAACAGCACTGCATGCCAGGTAACTAGTAATTTAGGAGGTCACAGGGACAGACATCCTTTTTGACTGCATAGGTTTCAATTTAAGGACTTTAAAACTAAACAGAAAAAAAAATGAAAAATGTACCTTTTGGTGACCTTCATATAAACTGTATCTTTTGGCTATCTAGCATCCAATCTAGCTTGGATGCGCAGTAATATCAATATCCAAAGCAATGTAATATGTAGTGCATTACGTTTTGTGACTGCTGCTCTCACACTGCTGTACTCGTCACCTTAACCTTCTGTCCATAGCTAGGGTAGGCACTTTAAAATAGAAAAAAAGGGGGGGGGGGGGTGAATAAACTGCAAAAATTGTTGGGGCTCTCTGTTAGCCTTTAAATATTCTCTATCCATTTGGAGATCTCCCCTGTCCTCTTATGTAGACAAACAAAATAAAAAACATTTTTCCAATGGAGTCTCATACTTAAATGAAAATGACTCAAAACCCACTTTTGATTATCCAGACAATAAAAATTATTTTGCTGGAATAAGGCAATAAGAATTTTATCCATACCAAATAAATATTTACAAAAAATGCAAATGAAAGTAAAACATTTTGGTAACACACAGAAAAAAAAATTATACTTTTAACTAGCGAAAGGAGAGAATCATCGGGTCAGGTAATTCATTAATAATTAAAAAAAAAAGGATGACCTAATAAAATGTGCATCTAACGGATGTACTCATCCGAGTGCCAAGTGTGGTTCCCATTGTACTGTATAAAAAGTAAAGGGATGCCCAAACTGCTGATGGCACGGCATACATGGATAACACATGAACCAACATGAATGATTCAAATTTCAAATAATGAAATGCAATACATCTCACAACATTTAAAGGGTCCTATCACCAGATCGATAGGCTCACCAGGATTTACCATACCTTTCCAAAAAGAAATGCTAGGTAGGCCACCAGCTTGGCTTCAATCCAGTTACTGACACCACACTTTTCCTCCGTTTCCAGAGCAGGGATCTAAAAAACACAAGAGGACCATGTACAAAAAAAAGTCTATATTATAAATATCCTCTGTTATTTACAACTTGATGAAAATGCGTCCGATATATTCAGGAAAAATGGCTCTCTAGGCCACTAGTGCCGTCAGTGACATGACCAAAAGAGAGAACACTGGTCATCTGATCTCTGCCAAAAGTGCTTATAAAACTGCCTAAAAGTCAGAAACATCCAATCAGCAGCTCTATCTAATCTGAGTTCAATACTTTTACTAGACAAGATGTGACTTGCACTAAATCCTTAAATCATGTGACAGAATAGATGCCCCAATTTCCGATATTTACAGGAAAGGATGGTGTACAGAACTAGCATTTAGGGACAAGGGGTGTAGAACAGTAAGAGTGTACAAGTCTAGGTTTATACGTGGTATAGCCCTTCTGGTACACAATGGTAGGAGATACTTTAGTTTCTGATATAAATTTTAAAAAAATGCTTGTTTCCCAACTGTCAGTAAATCACCAAGATTTAAAAATTCTAATTTTCACTGCTGCACATTAGGTTTTGGGTCTATATTTCTGGACAGAAGATCTGTATGACAGCCAGACTTCAAAAGAGTGTTGGCAATAGCTGCCTTCTAGCTTTTCTCTTGCACACAGAGTACAGAAAGTCTCCAACACCCCCCTGCACAATCACCAACATTTACACTCCATTGATTGTAGCACCGTGTAGGGGGAATGTGGGATTATTCTGTGTGAGAGCAGTGGTCTGGGTCTACAGTGTGCTGCCACTACAACGCGGGTTGCTAAAAATGATTAAAAATAACTGGTTTAGTTGACCATCATCCACTCCAACATGATAAGTGACAGAATCCTAATGCAGAAAGTTCTTAGATTAAGGTATACCTGTTATTGGTTAAATCAACTCATTAGAAATACAAGCTCTTGGGATTTGCCAAGAGTATAGATAGAGATTAGGGAAGTGTTACAGTAGTATTTTATTCCTTTGACGATTTATCGATAGATCAGAAGAAGTTGTGCCTGGATTAGATTTTCATCCAAGACTGATAATGTCCTAGTAAGTGTATGCAGTTTTAGTTATATTACAGTGGTCACAATGGGCCTGATTCATTAAAGCTCTCCAAGGCTGGAGAGAATACACTTTCACCAGTGAGGCTGGGTTATCCCGCAAACCTGGAATGGATTTCTTCAATGTCATTTGCTATTTGCTAGCAAATGCTTTGAATCCTGGACCAGATCCATCCCAGGTTTGTTGGATCACCCAGCTTCACTGGTGAAAGTGTATTCTCTCAAGCCTTGGAGAGCTTTAATAAAT
>NW_027319783.1:0-3597 GCF_032062135.1 Pyxicephalus adspersus
AAAAAAAAAACATACCAATTATTGTGCAAAAGCATGAAACTTTTTTTTGTAATAAACATAAGAACATGACAAAATAAAAACTAATACTAATAGTATATTAGCATTATAACATATTTTACCTATTTAATTATAATATTATAAATATATATTTCAACTTATTATATACAGTGTAATAATAAGAGAGTATAATCCACATGGTCTGATGAAGCAGATGTTTCTGTGAAATGTGTCACTTTACCAAGTTGCAGCAATTCCCCCGCCGATTACCTTCCTTTCTGACCGACATACAAAATACCTTCCTTTGAAAGCTGTAATAAACTGTTCTTTTTTTTTTTTTAATAATTATATATGCAGATAAGAAAATACAAGATTCAGCAGGAAAATGTGATGACAGGTGGAAATCGATACTGTTCCCAAACCAGGACAGTTAGGTGCAATGCATTTTTTACAAATGCACAATTGTTATCATGATTGCAGTTCGCTTGCTGAAAAAAATATGGAAGAGACTTCTGGAGTGTTATAAAAAATATGGGACATTCCCAATCCTGAAAGGCTCTCTCCATTCATTGGATTTATAGCCTCTTCCGTGAGATGGAGTTCCTGCGGCTGGTGTTGAAAAGAAGGCCACAGGTATTTTTTACAAGTTACTAGAGAATGTACTGCTGTTTATTTTTATTATATCAGTAATTTAATTTTGTTAACAGTGGGAATGTGGAGGTGTCTGAAGAAAAGAAGCTGCATAGGAGGAAAAGCTAGCAAGACTGCCTTCTACAGCTATGCGCTTGATTCTAAACTGCGGAAGCCATGTCATCCATTGCTGAAGTACTAGCTAGTACAATTCCTCTTCTGCTTTTATTCACCCTAGGTCCCACTATCATAGACAGGAAAAGTTGTATACAGGCTTACCAAAAAAAAAAAACATGGAAAAAAATCTGATGTTGATTGTGGATAATCTCTGCAGGGAAAACCAAAGTACAGAAAGACATGAGTTTGTTTGCTAAGTCAATGCTTGCAGAAGTGAGGAAGGTACAGAGATACAGCAAGATAAGAAGCTGCAATGTGCCAGGTCATATTCCCTCAGCAGTATGCAGCCAGCAATGTGCCCCTAAAGTCCATATGCTACCTATGCCCACACCTCTTCCCTTTGGTAAACCTTGGTCCTGTCATCTTCTTTCCCATCTTTCTAACTTGTATCCCAGACACATTAAGCAACTAGGTAGTGCAGCACTGCCATCACCACAACATCCTTTCTGTCCAGATACATCATCCTAGTACAGCTCCCGAGGGCAAGACAACTTAAAGCATTCAGACATTGTGCCAGTCTAATCTGGGAAAGAACTAAAATCTGCTCAACTGCATACAGTCCCAGGTCACAATGGAAATAGCATTGAAAAGTAACACTGATCTGTTAATACATGTTCAATGTCAAAGTAACAATAAAGAATGTACACATTAGTTGATAGCTTTCAACAAAGCAATAAAAGAAAGCCACAAGATAAAAAAGAAGGAACAAATGGTAATACCAATCTAAGCTTCTATAAAGTGTATCTATGGCTTACTAGCCATTTATTCCAAGAACCTTTCAGTCATGCCGTTCTTTAGGGTTATAATTCTTTTTGGCATTGATTTTTGAGGGCTACTTTAAATGGACATGAACATTTTACTTCCTCTTGTCTTATAGGGTTTTATATCCCTATTTTATTTCCCTAGTGGTTGAACTTGATGGATTTATGTGTTTTTTCAACCTAACCGACTATGTAACTATATAACAGTGAGCAGCACAATAGTGGCACCTTATGAGATTGGGAGACAGAAGTGTGTTATATGATATCATGCTAGAGATTTTTATAGTTCTTTAGGCTACAGAAAGAGGGGTTAGGTACAGAAAGTACACTTATTATTTTCAGGATTCATTTGAAAGGAAAAAAGAGTTCTCCATTTGGGTAATGATTAAGAAACAATATTATTTCTAAATATTCCCAATACAATTGCAATTCTTCAATTTCAGGTCCAGGTTCACCTCGGATTTTACATTATCACTAAAAATAATGACAAAAGCATGAATGCTGACAAACATGCTTCTATTTTCACATTATTAGCTTTCATACAAAAGCAATTTAGCAATTTTTTATAAAACTCTGCAAACAAAGGACCCGCATGCATTTCATTATAATGTCACAGTAATGCAAAGTTTTGTTAGTAGTAACATATGTTAGTAAATGTGAGGAATTTAATTTAAAACACTAACCAACTTCTATATCTTTATGTAAATGAAATACATTTTAAGTATCAACATTTTTATGGGCTTGATTTGTTAGGTTTGCTGGATCACCCAGCTTCACTGATGAAAGTGTATCCTCTCCAGCCTTAGGGAGCTTTAATAAGTCAGGACAAAATTATTGTTACTTTCTGCTGTTCTTCAAACTGGCCACAAGATGTCACTTCATCTCTGAATTTTGTATTCTTTATTGGTTCTGCTAATATTGAGCTAGAAAAAAAAATGCTGAGTTCTCACTTTTTGCTTTGCTATTTTTTTAATTTAGTATTGTGCCTTCCCTATTTACATAATGTGATTGACTTCATGTTTTATGGATGTAGATAATATGACAATAGTTTCACCTTGTGTTCACGCTTTATTGTTGGTCTGTTAAACAAAACAGAAAAAAAAGTTTTCTTAAAGGTCTGTAAATTACTTTTTTGGTTAGATTGTATATAAAGTAATCTAGGCCTCACAGAGGAATCTTGTGAAAACTCAGGATCCAAGTTCTTCCTACAAAAAACCCTACTCCCTATTGCACTGCACAAGATTTGAGACCCTCAAGTTTCAAACTCCTGAGAGTCCTGAGAGAGTTTCAAACTCCTGACCACCTTAAGATCTTCTTTACCTGTATGTAGTGCTGTGTGATGTCATGTAGTGAGATCAAGTATCCTGTTGATTTAAATGGGCTGCACAAAAATTGTGAATTCATTATTTCTTGTTTGTTTACACCACATAGCACAGTACATGCAATCTGTAGCATGTTGTTGCAGCAAGAAAGGAGGAACCAGGGAAGGCAAAATATAGGGGGATTAAAAAGCAGCTTTAAAAGTTTCAGATTTGAGGCTAATATCCTGAACCTAGTTTTATTGCTGAGTGTTTTGATGATGTAGAACAAAAATACAGGATCAAAATTCAAACTTCTTGATTTTTTTGATTTGACTTCTTCTTTTTAATGTTAAAAAATTCTTGCTATCACTTACTGCACCAGAAAGGAAACATTTGTATTTTTAGGAACAGAGCATCGATGTTGAGCAATATGATCTTAAACCTTTAATGCAAAAGCCTATGGTACTTCTGATCAGTTCACAACTGTGCCTGGTGGATATATATATATATATATATATATATATATATATATTTATATCTATTGTTGTTTTTATTGTTGCTGATTATATTTTTGTTGTACATTATTAAGTCTAAATAGTGTGAAAATAATTCAATTCAAGAATCCTGGTAACACTTGTGTGAAACAAAAGTCAAATGGCAATTATCTGATACACTTGCACCAATCTGGCCACAAGAGGTCACTATTGTATAGGCAATGAGGACAAAACTTT
>NW_027319784.1:0-3596 GCF_032062135.1 Pyxicephalus adspersus
TTGTATGTTGCATAAAACCGGCGTATGCTGGTTGGGCTCTATATCAGCAGTATAGGACATTTGCCTGCTCAATAAGTCCAGATCAGATGCTGGACCTGTATGAGTACAATGATAACCAGCCAGACCTCTTATTATTTTTGTATAGTCCTTTTGTTTCTTTAGGGCTCAAATACGGACAGCAATGGTGCCAGTGGCTCAAAATATTTAATGTGGCTAAGTTTCATGACATTTCACACAGATATGCTACCACATAAACATCATACACGATGGTATAATGTTGATTGTCTGATTTTTTTTCTGGAAATCATAGATCTAGAAGATATACATAATATAAACATAATCGTCCTATACAAAGTGCACAATAACAAAGAATATAAATCCTAAGGATTTACGTCACTTGCTTCTGGTGGGGGCAGCTTGCATTGTTTGCGTCTTCTGTGTTTGTGGAATATTTGCAGGCTAGTGCCAGTGATTTTACCTTTTCCATTTCAGTAATAAGCCAGACACAGAAGACAGACTGCTGTCTGAATTAAAACACCTAGTAAGTTTTCCTGCAGCCTTGGCTGATTTCTACTTTCTCTGCCTGGGAAAAAGGTTGTCTTGCCAGGACAGAAATTGAAGAAAATTTAATGTAATCACAGACACGATTACATAACATGTATATCTTTACACATTGTGTGATACTCCCCCCACCTCCTGGATTGTAAGCTCTTCTGGGCAGGGTCCTCTCCTATTTAATGTACTGAGCTGCATGTTGGCGATATATAAAACCTGTTTATTAATAATAATAATAATAATAATAAAAATAATAATAATATTAATGGAACGGCACTATTTTCTTATATTCCCTGAGTTTAAACCCAAGATTTATTTTCTAATGCCATAAAAAGGACAAAAACATCTCAGTTTATACCAAGGTGTATACAGTAAGTCTCATATCCCTAAAACACAGTGACCATTGGAATAACCAAGAAATCTAAAAAGTATGCTGGTACCAGGGAATACTATTCATGGGGTATAGACACACCTGCAACCTTACATTGACTAATTTAATCCGCTTGCTTGTGTTTTAAATATCTAACTGATACTTTAGAAATTTCCATCTGATATCTAACCATTATTGTAATATTAGCGGGAATACAAATGAGGTTTTAGCTTTCAATTGTACATATATTGATTTATTGCCTTTGTAAGCTGCTATATCACAGATATGTCTCTTGGGGTCCTTATCATCTCCTCTTGCCCCTCTCCTTTATACTTGCTTTGCTCTTTTCGTGGCCTTTTTCCATGTTCCTGTTTACTCCATAGAACTAAATCATTAGTACCTTGTACTGACTGCCGAAGAAGCAGAGGACTCATAATGACACTCAAAATGACCTAAACTGGTACATGGAAATACCTTTAGGAAATAGAATTGGAAGAGTATGAATTGTAGCCACAGGTATCAAGGGCATGTACTTTACTGCAAGGGATCGAGGGTATTTATGGGGACTCATTTATTATATTTTTACAGAACATCAGGAATGTGTGTATTGTATAATTTGCACGTTAAACAAATTAACCTCCTGTGTTTGACTTGTGAGTATTACTATAGTATTAGTGATATAGGTAGTGATTACTATAGTATAGTGATACTATAATTTTGTTTTTATATAAAAAAAGTGTGTATATATATATATTACACCAGAAGCACTGCCTATCCAATGCAGGGATCTGCAGGTGTGATAGGTTTAGGGTTTCAGCTCCCTCTTCACCCAAAGCAGGCACCGTTCATATCTACGCCGAAACCCTGTGAAGCCCTTAATTATTGGGTATGTTTCCATATTACTCATCAGTAAGCTGGCCACTTTGTGATGCACATACATATCCTTTTAGTTGTTCTGGGATATGTTGTCATGTTTTCTTTTTCTAAACCACTAGATTCATGCAATATAATGAAATGAAGAATGCAAAGATCTTATATTTGCATCCAAGCTATACCTTTTATTTCCAGAGAAGAGGTTGTTTAACAGTCATCACATTACTTTTCTTTTGTGCCCTGTGTACGTCAACAGTGAACTAGAAATGTGACAAAAAGCTGTGAAAACATTCTGTATGTGTCAGTTTCATTGCTTTCTTTTTCTGTACTGAAGCAATTTTCATTCTTGTTGTAGCTCCTTTGTAAAATAACTTAAATATGATTAAACCTATGTTATGTACTCTCTACAATCTCAATGAAGTAGAACTGTAGCCTTCCGGTAAAGAAAAAAATGCTACACCCCTTCTTTGTAATTGCACATCTACTTAAAGTTTTCTCTTTGTTCCCCTGCAAAATCCCACAAAAATTTGGCATTCACTTCACTGAAAGTCATAAAATGCAGTTTTTCATGATTGCAACAATTCTGCTCTTCTTCAGAGGAGAGTTGCCACTCACATGTAGGCTGTGCCTCCATCTCCACTGTGAAGTGTGGCGGTGGAAGTATCATGCTTTGGGGTTGCTTTTCTTTAGTTGGAACTGGGGCTTTAGTCAAGCTAGAGGGAATAATGAACAGTTTGAAATACCAGTCACTTTTAGTGTCTGATAGAAAGCTAAGGATGAAAAAATATTTTTCTTTTCAACATGACAATGACCCCCGGCATACATCCAAATTAAAAAAGAATGGCTTCACCTGAAGAAAATTAAGTCCCAGCCGGAGCCCAGACCCAAATACCATAGAACAGTGATGCCCAACCTTTTTTATTTTTTTTTTATCAGGGGGCCGCTGTTGACAATGAGATAAAACTTTAGGGCCACAATGCAAACAAACTTTAAAGATGTAAGTTTAAAACTAGAATAGTTTTAATATAGAATGAAATTAAATTGAAGTGTTTCTAGTTACCATAACATACATGCACTAAATAAAAGGAATAACAAATCAAGAATTTCTGCACTCACCACTTAATGCTCATTTTATCAATGCAACATTTTATTATTGAAAGATACAAAATTAATTATTATACAGTGCTGGGCGGTCATATTTTGCTCCCGCATTCACCATTCCTGTACCAAAGAGCAGAAACTACACCATACAATGCAGTCAGGTATAGGGGGCCACTAACCAACTTTGTACCCTAAAATCTCTGCAATGGATACTTCCCGAGAAATGCAATGAATGTGACAGATAGCCAAAGGATTCATGTTCTTACTACTACATCTTCAGGTCCCTACATCTTCCCATTCCTGAAAAATTAGGATTCACAGAAGGTAAGTAGCCAGATATGTGTGACAGGGTAGTACGGTATGACAGGTAAAGTTTTTTTTATCTTCTGATCTGATGGCGCCCCAATAATAAAATTCCCCCCACTGAGTCTCCCACTTATCCTACATTTTATTATACCTACAGCTCCCCTTCCAGGAGAAATTGGGGTTCAAAGAACATAAATTGACATTATAATGTGACAGGGCACCATAGTATGATAGGAGTGATAAAGTTTTAGTGGAGGATAGCCACAAGAGTCCCCCAATTATCCTAAATTGCATTGTGGTTCACAGAAGGTAAGTGGCCAGCTATGTGTGACAGGGTAGCACAGTATGACAGGTATAGTTTTTTGTATTTTGTGATGGTGCTGTAGTGATG
>NW_027319785.1:0-3595 GCF_032062135.1 Pyxicephalus adspersus
CAAGGCAAGGGATACGTAGGCTCAAATCTAGGGGCTCAGATTTATGAAGATTTACATTGATATTGAAATCTTAACAAGATCTAAAATTCTTAAATTTAGAATGGAAAGGATACAAATGTGGGGAAGCTAATGTAAAGCCAGAGGTTGTACAGAATAAGTGAAAGGTTGTAGTGACATCCCTGAATTCATAGATCCGGAATGTCAGGATTTTTAGGTAGTGCTTTTGTTAGGTGTTCTATAACAATGGCCTATAACAAGAAGTGAAAGAAGGCATCCCTGTCAGGTGAATGTTTAGACAGAATGTTAACCAGCATCCAGCCTGTGGGAAACATGACACCCCTAAACATCAATCTGGAAAGAACTATGAGGGAGTGCTGGGAAGTAGGGATGAGCGAGAAGGCCTCTCATAGTCTTGCGAAAACTTCCTCGAACTTTCGATGGTGTTGGGTTAGTACAATTTTATTTAATATCAATTATGTCTTACCAACAATAATGCTTTACCAGTATATACTGGTATATGTAAACCATATATGAGGTCATCCTAAAGGAATGCAGCATATCCTTTACCTGGTGTCCTTATAAGGTAAAATACTGGTTTAAGGGATGATCATTGGTCAGTACTGGTCAAACACGGCCATTGTCTTAGTTCCTGGGTAGTTAAAAACACAGTGCCATACCTAATTACTAGTCTTGATCAGAACTAACTGGATACAACATGTTTTTTGATAATCTGCCAAGTTATTTATTTCCGGCAGACTCCTTGGGTGAATTTAGCTTTCTTCCGCAGCTAAGTATCTTTTTGTTATAGCTTAATATTTGTTATTGCATTGTTTTGTCTTATTGTCTATCTGTCTTATTATTAAATAGTGTAATCTTTCAAGCCTTTGTGTTATCTCTCTTTGTACACTTCAAATTCAACCCATCAATATTTGCATAAATTGTCACAAATTATATTCGTGACATAACAAATGGGTTCGCGAAATTTCTGCGAACCAGTTTCGCGAATTCCAATAAAGTAAATAGGCCGACTTTAAACATTAATAGCAAAGCCCCTATACATGTTAGAACCACCAAATGTGCTAGGTATGTGTAGCAAAACAAGGGACAAATACAAAAGTTCCAAAAGACCTTGTGGTTTTCCAGAATATGGCAGGCAAAGTGACAGCAGGCAAACAGGATTTTTGCATGATGGATAGCGTCCAGAAGGCAGCATAAACATTAGGACATTGAGAAAGAGTGAATTCAACCCACTAGGAACAATTTCTGCTGTCAAAACAGCAGGGGAACGCATTGCTATTTAATGTACGCACCCCTATTTATTGTAACCAGCACTGCATAATATGTTAACGCTATATAAATCCTTTTTATTGATACTAATAATTGCTAGCTGGCATCATGACCTGGATGACATATGTTAGGAATGCCACGCATAAAGTTGTGGTTTTCCAGAAAATGGTAGGCAAAGTGACATCAGGCAAATTTTTGCATGATGGACAGCGTCCAGAAGGCAGCATAAATGTTAGGACATTGAGAAAGGGTGAACTCAACCCACCAGGAACAGTTTCTGCTGTCAAAACAGCAGGAGAACGCATTGCTATTTAATGTACGCACCCCTATTTATTGTAATCAGCGCTGCATTATATGTTAACGCTATATAAATCCTGTTTATTATTACTAATAATTGCTAGCTGGCATCATGACCTGGATAATATATGTTAGGAATGCCACCCATAAAGTTGTGGTTTTCCAGAAAATGGTAGGCAAAGTGACATCACGCAAATTTTTGCATGAAGGACAGCGTCCAGAAGGTAGCATAAATGTTAGGACATTGAGAAAGGGTGAACTCAACCCACTAGCAACAGTCTCTGCTGTTAAAACAGCAGAAGAATGCATTGCTATTTAATGTACGCACCCCTATTTATTATATATAGCTGCATAATTTGTTTAAGTTATATAAATCCTTTTTATTAATGATAATAATTTCTATCTGGCATCATGACCTGGATGACATGTGTTAGGAATGCCACCCATAAAGTTGTGGACAAGTAGCGCGGTGACATGAGGCAAAAGGATGGAGGACCAGAGATGGGGAGTGGGTCAGCGAGAGCAGTAGCAGTGTGTGGCTTCTGGTCAGCTATCGCCAGGGAGACTGCATTGGTAAGTGTCATGTAGAGCTGGGTGTAGTGCATCATCAATGCCATCCGGAACTATACAATTTTAGTGAATAGAGCACTGACAGGCGGTAGCAGCAGCAACAGGAGGAGGCAGTGGGCCCTGAGACAGAGCGTGGACCGCATTGGTAACTGACATCTAGAGCTGGGTGTAGTGCATTGACAATACCACCCACCCAGAAGTGTGTAATACAATTTTAGTGAATGAAGTACTGACAGACGGCAGCAGCAATAGCAGAAGGAAGAGGCAGGGGGGCCCTGAGACGGAGCAGGGACCACATTGGTAACTGGCATCTAGAGCTGGGTATAATGCATCATCAATGCCACCCAGAAGTGTACAATTTTAGTGAATGGAGTACTGACAGGTGGTAGCAGCAGCAACAGGAGGAGGCAGTGGGCCCTGAGACAGAGCTTGGACCGCATTGGTAACTGGCATCTAGAGCTGGGTGTAGTGCATCATCAATGCCACCTAGAAGTGTACAATTTTAGTGAATGGAGTACTGACAGGCGACAGCAGCAGCAGCAACAGGAGGAGGCAGTGGGCCCCGAGACGGAGCTTGGACTGCATTGGTAACCGGCATCTAGAGCTGGGTGTAGTGCATTGACAATGCCACCCACCCAGAAGTGTGTAATACAATTTTAGTGAATGGAGAACTGACAGGCGGCAGCAGCAGCAGGAGGAGGAGCAGTGGGCCTTAAGAAGGAGCGTGGACCGCATTGGTAACTGGCATCTAGAGCTGGGTGTAGTCCATCATCAATGCCACCCAGAAGTGTGATACAAATATCTGAAATTTGTGAAGGGCCAGACCAAGATGTTTTTGTTCGCCAGCACTGTTGTTGTGGTCTGTGGTTGCGGAAGCGGTAGGAAGGTAGACAATATTGCTAGTTTGCATCATGAAGTGGATGACATGAATGCCAACCCTCAATCTTACAATACTTAGCTGAAAAATTAGGCAAAGGTAATGGTACCTATCAGTGTGGCAGTACTGGGGGCTTTCATCTGCAGTTTGTCGGCCTCCTGAAAGCAGCAGAAATGTAAAGTATATTGCTAGCTGGCACAATGGCAAACATGACATTGACGATGAATGCCACCCCTGGACGTTGCGATAACTAGCGGAAAAATTCAACCGAGGCAGGCTCAGCTGACAGGGTGTTGGAGATAGGCAGCCACAGACTCAGAACAGGAGCAGTGTTGGTTCACAGAGGCAACTTGGTTGGCCATTGAGTACTTGAGGCTGATTCATCAAGCAAAATCGGAAGCTCGCTCGCGCATTCGTATTCGCGATCCGAAATCATAAGCCGTCGCGCAATTCAGCAACTGAATGAGCTCGCGACCGGCATCTCCGGCAGCTTTACACTGGCGAGCTTGCATTAAAAGTCACTGTTCCCCTAAAAAATCATTCTTTCTAATGGCACACATATTA
>NW_027319786.1:0-3594 GCF_032062135.1 Pyxicephalus adspersus
ACCATCCAGCCCCAACTACGGCAGTGCCAATTGTGTGACCATAATTCACTTACCCGCCCTACAAAAGGCAAGAAGTGAATAGCAAGATTTGCCCCACCCCCACCCCCACTTTTCATAAAGCCTTCAATGGGTTCTCTGCAAAGTTTTGCCAGCAGAATGCAAAAGCTCTGGCACAAAAAAGATGCTGAGACTTGTAGTGCCCCCACCAATGAGGAATTGTCATATTTTGGGGGCATCCAAGCTGCCCACAGTTCTGGGAGTTTCCCAGCAGCCGGAAAGCTGAGATATTCCCACAGTTGAAAAGCCATGCTGGGACTTGTAGTTCCCCAACAAATGAATCCTGGGAATGGTGGACCCAAAGGGCTACGGCAACTACAAATCTGTCTATGGGTGGATGAAGTCTATGATAAAACAGAAAAGCTTTTCTAAAAGTTAAATGAATGGGAACTTTTTTAGAGATAATGGGGCCCTGAGCAAACATAAATTGTGGGCCCCAAATGCACAGCATCCTAGCACCCCTCTGATTTTCTTAGTCAGAGCCCTGAAGAAGATGGAAGCCCTGGGCAATTGCCTAAGAGTGGCCCTGCCTATGCTAAGCCTGCAGGGCCAGTGGGGTCCAAACTGCACAACTGCCCAGGGCTCTGGTGAAAAACAATAAAAGGCATTTGGGGCTCCCATTCATTTTTTCCAAATCTGTCCCCCATTGTTGCATTAGAACGCAGGATTCGCGGGGCCACGGTAACATTTCCTTGGGGGGTGGACACTAATTGCTCCTTGATGGGAAGGTAAGTACCGGCTGCTGGTGGAGGAGGCAGAATTAAAGTGGACCTGTTGCTTTGCCTTGCAGGAGTAAATCTGCTCACGCTCCTTGCTGGGATTTTTAGTTCTCCAAAGCAAGGATGGTCAAAGTTGGCCCCAACGCTCCAACAACCATGGCGACCCACAAACCTCTCTCGTCTGTGGGTCACCATACAGGCACACTTACCTAGAAGGCACAAATGACAGCCAAGTGGCAGCATTACCAGAGGTCAGCCAGTCTCTATTGAAATGAACCATCCAGCCCCAACTACGGCAGTGCCAATTGTGTGACCATAATTCACTTACCCGCCCTACAAAAGGCAAGAAGTGAATAGCAAGATTTGCCCCCACCCCTACTTTCCATATAGCCTTCAATGGGTTCTCTGCAAAGTTTTGCCAGCAGAATGCAGAAGCTCTGGCACAAAAAAGATGCTGAGACTTGTAGTGCCCCCACCAATGAGGAATTGTCATATTTGGCCCCTGCTGGTAGCCCCTTGAACAGATGGATGGTAGAAAGTTGCCTATGGCTAGCCCAAAAGTCATGCTGGTATCTGTAGTTCCTCCAGAGCTAGCTTCACATTCTCAGCGGGCCATTTTGGACCTGAAGTTCTCCAGCAGATATAGATCTAAGTGATGACTGTCACTGGCTGGCAGAGCTTCCACTGGTCTCCAATTACCAGCGGTCTCCGCTTTGGGTCTGGAAACACTACGGCATGCAGACTTGTTTTACTGCTGAAGAGCTGACTATCACTTGTGCAGGGGCTGTGCTGGGACTTGTAGTTTCCCATCAGCTTGAGGACTTCCAAGTTCTGAGGAGTGCAAACACACGGGTACTCGTCGTTCGTTTACCCCTGGGGGGCATTCAAGCTGCCCACAGTTCTGGGAGTTTCCCAGCAGCCGGGAATTGGAACTTTAGAGATAATGGGGCCCTGAGCAAACATAAATTGTGGGCCCCAAATGCACAACATCCTAGCACCCCCTCATTTTATTAGTCAGAGCCCTGAAGAAGATGGAAGCCCTGGGCATTTGCCTAAGAGTGGCCCTGCCTATGCTACGCCTGCAGGGCCAGTGGGGTCCAAACTGCACAACTGCCCAGGGCTGTGATGAAAAACAATAAAGGCATTTGGGGCTCCCATTCATTTTTTCCAAATCTGTCCCCCATTGTTGCATTAGAACCCAGGATTCGTGGGGCCACAGTAACATTTCCTTGGGGGGTGGACACTATTTGCTTCCTGATGGGAAGGTAAGTACCGTCTGCTGGTGGAGGAGGCAAAATTAAAGTGGACCTGTTACTTTGCCTTGCAGGAGTAAAGCTGCTCACACACCTTGCTGGGATTTATAGTTCTCCAAAGCAAGGATGGTCAAAGTTGGCCCCAACGCTCCAACAACCATGGCGACCCACATACCTCTCTCCTCTGTGGGTCACCATACAGGCACACTTACCTAGAAGGCACAAATGACAGCCAAGTGGCAGCATTACCAGAGGTCAGCCAGTCTCTATTGAAATGAGGTTATTATAACAATACAAACATAATACTACATACAGAAAAAGCTAAAAAATGCTCTCATATAAGCAAATAATGTTCATCAAATGAAATGCTATCCCAATCTTTATCACACAATGCATTTCTCAAATGAAACTGCTTCTTCAGGGGGTAGGTAGCAAGAAAATAGATAAAACATCTAAAATCTAATTTGTTGTTTGATCACAAGTAAATGAAAGCATACCAAAAGCAATGTGCAGGAAAACCTGGATGGATATCAACAATCTTAGAAAGTAGTGCATTCCCTTCCTCTTGTTTTATTGTCAATTACTGCCACCCCCTAAAAAATTGTATAAATGAGTGATTAAAAAGAAGAATTAAGAAAATCTGGGGTTTTTTGTGGCAGTTACATTACGTGTGTATTTGTTCTTTTCTTTTATATCTTTACAATAGGGTGATATCTACTCATTGTAATGATATTTGTTCTTCCTGTAATACAAAAACCATGCTTTTCTTCCTTTTCATAGATATCAACAATGTTAGGACCAAACTTTGTTGGAATCTAAAGACTACCCCAAATGGCGTGCCTGACAACTATGGATGCATGGTGCTGCAGGGCCTGGCGAGATCTGTGATTTTACAATCATTTCTTTCCATGATGGATCGTTACCCCAATTAGGAGAGGAAGTTTTGGATTCCAACATAGACCATAGTTTGGTCCTAACATTGCTGATCTCCATCCAGGTTTTCCTGCACATTGTTTCTGGTGTGATTTCATTTACTTGTGATACGTATTGATTTTTAGATGTTTTATCTGTTTTCTTGCTACCTACCCCCTGAAGAAGCAGGTGAATCTGCGAAACGTGTCAGGAAATAAAGATTGGGATAGCATTTCATGTGATGAACATTATGTGCTTACATGGGAGCATTTCTTTGCTTTTTATGTATGTAGTATTATATTTGTATTGTCATTTTGTCATAATAATAACTTGTTTTTATTACTATGATGC
The DNA here is from genome assembly GCF_032062135.1 of Pyxicephalus adspersus. Taxonomy (NCBI): domain Eukaryota; kingdom Metazoa; phylum Chordata; class Amphibia; order Anura; family Pyxicephalidae; genus Pyxicephalus; species Pyxicephalus adspersus. The sequence continues at coordinate 3,293 of NW_027319786.1, forward strand.
CAGCAACTCCCAAGTTTCTTCCCTTTAACTTGGTGGTTAGGAAGGTAAATTAATTATTTGTTGCATCTTGGGATATAACATTTTTCTGATTTCTATTGTAAGGATATCTATTTCTGCATTGTTTGTGCTGATCACAAACTAAATACTGTGGTCATGTGGTTTAAGCGAAGGGGTAGATAGCAGATCCAGTGGTGGACAGATTCATCATAAAAGACAAACTATTGGCCAAGGAAAACATCTATTCATTGTATATTGATGATGAGGTTGATGCAAATAATGTTCTACTTTATGTTATGTTCCCA
>NW_027319787.1:0-3594 GCF_032062135.1 Pyxicephalus adspersus
GAAACACCAGACTATGCAATAAGGGGTTAACACAGAAGCTAGACAGGGAGAGAACTGATTTACACAGCAGGTAGAAATACTCAGCAGGGCCAGGGGCTCTGCACTGGTGTAAACACGTTGCACGAATGCTGAGTGCTATGTCTGGGCAAGCTAAATAGCCAGGGATAATTAAGAGGCTATTTCCTGATTGGCTGGTAGGATGGGTGAAACTGATAAAACTTGGAAGAGCAGGCATGCCCAGGGTCAGTACTGCTCGCATGCGCAGGAGAGGGGAGCCTGAGCTTTAGCGAGGAAGAGGTAAGTGTGATAGAAGGTTTCCCCACATGTAGTCAAAGTATAAACTTAAATGTGCTACAACCCAAAAAAAAAAATTGTTCATCAATTAATACCTTCATCATTACTATCATTTAGTAATCCCTCTATAGAAGTCAGAAATCTACCTGCGAAAAATATCAGATTTATATATAATGGTCCACAATATTTATGAACAGCATACAATGTTTTATTATTGATGTTGAACAGAATTATGTGTTTATATTGTTTCGTTAAATTTGAATAAATACATTTTCGATGATTTATTCATAACTTTGCCACTATAATCCCTTACTTTACACACCACAAGTTTGTGAGGACTACGGCGCCTTTAGCCTTTGGTTACATAGCTAGTCCAACAAGTTCCACCACTAGGGAAATAAACATATCCCATATATATAACCCTATAGACATAGTTGATCCAGAGGAAGGCAAAAATACACCTGGTACAATTTGCTTCAACAGGGGAAAAAAATTCCTCCTGATTCCATGAGGCCAGTCTCTGTTATTTTTACTTTAAAGTCATAATCCCCAGTTATATTCTGTGCTTCTAAAGAAACATCCAGCTTTTTCTTAAAGCAATCTATAGTAGTGGCTGAAACTTCTTCCTGAGGGAGCCGATTCCACATTTTCACAGACCTTACAGTGAAGAATCCCTTCCTTATCCAGAGCTTAAACTTCTAATCTTCTTTAAACTTCTGGTTTCTCATTACTTGCTAAATATTTCTGTTGGCTTAAAAATAGAAACAGTAATTCTCAGAAAGTGAAAATTTTAAGTCTCTTGAATGAATCCAAGCTATTTTGGAGAATATTGATGTCACGGTGTCATAGGCAGGGTGGTGAACCCTCCGTGTTACCAGCACACTTGGCAGAGACATGTACGGGGCGCAGAGCCTATGGGACCATCCTCGGGCTTCACCAGGGCACCCTGCAAGGTTGATGGATTTTCAGAGGCCGTGCCCAGGTTGTTGCCCATGTACACACAGTGGCAGGTAACTGCTGATTGGAGTAGTCAGACCAGTCAAGAACAGGCAGCAATCGAGAGAATAGTCATATCAGACCAAAGTGTCAGGATCAGGATCAAGAAATGCAGGTAGGAACCTGGAAGCAAAGCCTGGTAGAACTCCTTGTTCAGGCAACACCCTGTTGCCAGTCACTTCCTTTTATAGGGGAGGTCATGTGGCAAATGTAACCAGCAGGTAACAGAACCCAACACCAGAGGGAGTGCTAGAGCAATGGCAACTGCTCTGGCCCTGCAAGGATCTGTGACAATTGTAAAATGTTTGGGGGGGGTCAAAAAGCAACAAGATAATGTCTGTTTTATAAACATGATTTCAGTTTAATTGTATGAAGTTAAAGAGAATATACTGTAGGGGAATATATCACGTACCCCAAAAGAAGAGAATCCTTACTGATACCTACAACAGCTAAATGTTGCTCTGATCAAGCTACGGTTGAATTTTCAAAAGCTGACATTATAGAGATCCCCAACCTCTTCATCACTCCAGGGCAAAATAGTGATATGGAAGGCATGCAGGAGGAACTGATGAGAGCTACAAGGGACCCAGAAAGAGTATTATAAGGAGTACTATTCCTTGTCTTCATTACTCTTCTGAATAAAAAAAACAAAAAAGAGTGGAAAAAGGTATGACCGCGTGGCCCCAATCCTCTCCTTATTCCCATACTATAGAAGGATGTGGTTGGGTAGTCCTCAAATAACTTTGTAATTAGCAACAGCCAACCCAGGCTGCATTTTTAACCCAACCCTAAAGCTTAACATTAACCCAAACATCATATTATTAGCTTACCCACTGGGTGACCTATTGTAGCCCACCCTCCCCTGATGCATACTTACCTTGCAATCTTGCAGTGTCTGGCTAGTGCAAAGATTGTCATCACTAAGTATGCATTGAGGTAAAGGAAGATGGGCAAAGTTAGTTCATCTGCACTTTTATTAGGCACATAGAAAAGCCTAAACCTCCAAATGCAAAATCGATATGTGTGAAACTTTTGTGCTTGATATGTGTTTTGTGTTTGATCCTAAAACAAACCTGTTTATTAACCATGCATGGTCAGCTACCCTTTCCTATTTTACCCTAATGTAAGTAAATCAAAATATCAAATATGGCAAAAGGATGATATGATCCACTTGGACTAGGGGCCTTCTCTCTTTACTCCTATAAGTTACAACAGTGAAAGGGATTAGGGAGACAGAAAGCTGAGTAAGTGTTCTTGGTGATGTCAATATTAAACTGAGCACAGGTTCACTTGAAAAAAGTTATTTCTTCTATGTAATAAACAGGCAAATGCTTTTCATTGAACATTAGTTCTTGGATTGGTCCAAAAGTTCTAACTTTCCCAAACTTGAACACTATTGAATAGCAAATAGCAAAAGTATTTTTGATGGTTTGTTCTCTTTCTACAGCAGCCTGATGCACCAAATTATCATGAGAAGACCATTAAATGTAACTGTAAAAAAGTGGTGAACAGTGGTGGTGAGGACCCATTCTTTTCAGCATGGAGGCCAACAAGGGAAGGATACAAATCATTTAATTTATAGATTTATAGGTACCCTTAACTTTTTCCTGTTTTAAATATCCTGTAAACACAATAACATTAGAGCTCCTTAGCCCTCATAGCAGGAGAAATCAAACGTTTTTGGCCTCCTAGGGAAGGTTCAGATGTTCCCCAGTATCAGGCGATTCTCCCGTAGCCGGCACCTTGCCACTCAATGAATCCAAATTGGTGTTTTTTAAAGAATCAATGTCTGCACATTTGACAGCTAGCAGCAGTGAGTGGCACTGGTACTTTCTTTTTCCTTGGGGTTGCTGCAGGAAAAAACAATTTGTAGTGTCTTCCCCAAGGCAGCAGTTACCTGGTGCAAAGAAGCAGTAACGGCACTGCAACATCATGGCCGGTATGAGCATAGTAATATAGTAATACTTTCTCAGCAGCATAATTGTCATCTGCATTAGTTTGTTCTCTCCTCCCAATGCATTCCAATTGGATTTAGCAATGACAAAGAAATCGGAGCAATCCATTACATTTCACAATATTGATGAAAAGTTAGACAAAAGATGAATTTTATTGGTTGTGCTGAGTGTTTATTTGAGAAATGACCCCAAGAAGGTATAGTTGAAACTTAAGGTACCACATCCCAAATTAAACATGAAATATGTCATGTACAGAATGCTCACAAAGGCTAATATTATCAAGGAAATGTCTTTTTCAAACAGAACAACTTACAGTTAATCAGAAAAATGTTATGGTGTGTTGATAGCT
>NW_027319788.1:0-3592 GCF_032062135.1 Pyxicephalus adspersus
TTTTTCAACTTATTAAATATTCCAGATAATTCCTAATGAATGTTTAAAACTTTTAAGTACACCAACATACTTAACATAAAAATTAACAATTCAGCTAAGTGAAAAATGGAAAATGTAGCAGATGCTAACAAAGCTGATTAATATGTGCTAAACATTTAGAAATTAATAACCTGTTTCTTCTTAAAATAATTACTGTTGCCTTTACTTGCTAATGACAAATGGGTTACAGCAATTTAGCAACTTTTCTGAAGTTACTGAGTGTAATTTGCATAAAATTTACACTTTTCAGTATTCCATTAAACCTTAATAAACTATCATAAAGCTTAGCATAAAGTCCTAACATTTTGCATAACAACTTTATTATCAGATCATACATATCTGGTCTGAGAATTACCTAAACAATAAAGCATGGAACCTGTAGAAAAATATGTGAAAAATATTTATGGTGTGATTTTGGTGAAACTGGAATTAATTTATTCTGTAGCTAAACCCTTAGAATCATGGCCAGATTTTTGTGTTTTTTTCACCCCTAGGCCATCTTGTTTGTGCTGCCCCTCTCCCCCTTCTCTGGCCAATAACAGCCTTAGACAGGGACGCATGTATGATGGAATCTGTTCCACATGAAGCAAATAATCACAAACAATTCAATTAAACAATACCTAGAAAACATAAGAAACATCCCAATGCACTATGGTGAGCAGGCCTATAGAGCTTGTTCAGATGAACAACTATGCACTGGTGTTGTAATGGCTGTACACCACATGTAAGCTCAGCTTTTTTTTCATTTGTCTTTATTGGAGTGAAGTGAAAGGAAAAATAGAGAATTCCAGATGTTACTATAACAGGTTATTGTATCCAATTACCACTGAATGAAAATTGGTTGTGATATTGCATGCACACTGTCTTAGTGCCTTGGGTGCAAGAAGAGAAGTGCTGACATTTATCTTGAATGACAGGCTGTTGGGAGACACCAGAGGAGAAATAATCTGCAGGACAGCCAGGATCAGATCAGGGATGCCTTGAGGTACCTAAAGGCCGGAGTTTGCCTACCTCTGGCCTAGGCAGTCTAGTGAGAAATCCAGCCCTGCCTATAATATAAAATGACTAACAACCAATATATTTGTAGCCTTGTGATATTAGCCTTTGGGTTGGTATTCCTTTGATAAATCACTGTTTTTAAATGTAATATTTAATATCAATGTTTTTAAATTTAAATCACTGTTTTTAAATTTAATATTAATAATGTTTAATAAACAGGTTTATTTATATATGATTTAGCCTGAAGAATGGGGCATTTCAAAGCTCCACAATCCGAACTAGGTGACCAATTTTTTAAAGCACTACCATAACCCTACTGTTGCCTTAAAGCTGTAAAACTTTGTGCTTTACAAATATGCATTATGTTTTGCATAGCCTTACTCAAATTGTTGGGTGGAGAAAAACCCATTCAAAGTCATGTGAAGTTTTATGTGATACTTGTCCCAAAGAACCCATTCTGAACGTTGGACATTCTGTCTCTCAGTGGTGATAACATTTTTTTTTTATATTCAGAGACCCAGGAAAGTATGGGCAGGACTTATGATCACCTATAGTGTAACAGTCCTATAAAGGAAATACTATAATTGTTTTGCCCTTCGTAAATTGGCACTCTGTTAAAAACATTAACTTTCAGATTATTCTGAGGGGGGGGGGGTTTGTTTAAGGAATTTTACAGATCTGACACAACTATAGCATGCTTGGCTGGAAGGGTGGAGATGCATACAAAAGCAATGAATTTTTGCAAAAAGAGAAAAAATATAATCTCTGTTCATCGAAATCCTTTTTTTTCCATAGTTCTCCTAAGAATACACATGGAAACACACAGCCTACTTCTGTTTACCTCCTTAGCCACCTCCAATTGCACCAGTACCTGGTATCACTTACGCAGAACATGTGCCAAAGGTTAAGTCAGAGCAGAGGAAGAACTCTTCATCTATATATTGGTTTTGGGGCACCTAAACAAGAGTTCTTGAAACCAAAAACGGAAACCAGGCAACTAACATTTTCAGAACAGATTGGCAATAGCAGTCTGCATATTTCTTTACTGCAGTTTTTCTTCAAGAACTTTATAATACATATTAAAAAAAAGTGATGGTCTCTAAATTACTATGTGGCATGTAGAAATATATATGTGAACAACAGAAGGTCAATGTAGAAACATGATTTGATTATAAAACAATTGAACAAGAAAAAAATAGTAAAATAGAAGCAAAAATAACGATACAATGGCTTTATTGTGTAGTAGAACCAGGACTAGCAGAACATAAGTGAATAAAGGAGGAGGTATAAACAACCTTAATGGGCATGCAAATATAAGGCCCAATGGAAAACCAACACATCCATACCAATTAAAAAAAACACACATTAAGATCAAGATCTGAATTTCACCAGACTAATACTGTGCCCTAATTTGATAAAAAAAAGTTCTCACGAAACATACTTTTCTTTATTGGTAAGAACAAATAGGATGGTGCAACTTCCTGCTAATACTCAGTCCATTACTCAGTTGGAAACATCATCACGCAGGCCATTTCAGGTCCACCTATTTCTTGAGTGTTCTTGATCAGCTTATGGCAGGATTTCTTTTGCAGAATCGACTGTTGGAGACCTCAAGGTACAAGATTTAGACAGATGACCAGCTCTCTGTTGTCCTATGCTGATGTTAACATTTGGTTGGTAGGTAAACGAAGATTTTAACAATACATATACCCAATAGAAAGTGAGTTTATGTACGAATTAATGTATTTTTGTAGGCTTATTAATTCGAGATTTAGAATCACCCCATCATGCAGCTTTATTCACTTGTTCTTGAAAGTCCCTTCCCCTTAGTGGAGTCATTGTAATTCTGTCTTCTACCCTTGTAAGTGTTATCCTCTCAACATATACAAATCTAAATAAATGAGCAACATATATATTTTACCTGAAAGCCAACCTTGACTTTAAAATTGCACAGCTGTGCAGACTTCTCTACTGCACTAAATTTGCTTACTCTGATTTACTCTGCTCACAGCCGGCATACAAACTGCAGCAAGTCAGATAGAGCCCATCTTGTTACCTGTCTGATGGACATCTAATCTCAATCCATCATTATCTATCCATTTTTTTACTAGCTCTACTGTCCCCTTTTATTCTTTGGATTTTAGTCGTCACATGTAGGCATTACCTGATTGCAGTTTCTCATCAAAACAGTATTCCTTTTTTATCTTTTTTGTTGGACAATCCTACCCTGTCAATTTTTTCTACCTGAAGACAAGGCATACCTAAAATTCGAAAAATCAGTGAGCCAATCACACAAAAAGGAACTGACATTTCTGGTCACATTTCTGTATATAAACAGAAACACAAAACGCCTCTAGGTTGACATATTGGATTCCTATTTTGACTGTTTTACAGTGATTACAGTGGCTGCAGATCAAATGAAAATGTCATTTTTAATAACATTAAATGACAAAATAACTTGTGTAGCAATCGCATATTCAATATTATGTTTCATTTGCTATAATAATTTTTACTAAAAGTTGATTTTTCCTTAAAACTCTTTTTCTGTGGCTGT
>NW_027319789.1:0-3591 GCF_032062135.1 Pyxicephalus adspersus
TCTAGAAAATCTTCTTACACTGATGTCACCTTTTATGAATTGCATCTCAGTGCTCCTGGTCTCCTGCTATTGAGCACAACACTGGATATATCCCTTTAGAAAATAATTAAATATAAAACATTTTTTGGGAGGGTGCTTACTAAAATAAAATCTACCTAACATTTGAAATAGTAATTGTTTAAGATACACAAATGAATTCATTCAGTTAGCACTACATCTACTTTATGTCAGCTTTGCCAACCTACCTGATTTAAAAATAAATTATTAGAGATCATTATATCATTGTGAGTAGACAGTGGTCCTCTGCAATAATATTACTCTGGTTTAATGACAGAGCTTTCTGTTTTCTCTAAAAGTAATTGTAGACATTTTAAACTTGGAAATATAATCAATATGGCCTTGCTGCACTGCCCAAAACAGCAAACCCCTTTAGTATAACAAGAGTTAAATCACATGCACCGCTAACTGAACCTAACAGAAACTGAAGACAATTCTGCCATAGTCTTACTACTCCCATTGCAAAGCAATGTGACAAAACCCATCTCAGACACAGAAAGTGAAGAGACTTTTCCTTCACATCCCATTAGAGTCCTGGGCACAAAAATGGGCTGCCTAAGTGGCATTACTGCACCCTCTTTTCCCTATAGGCCTTGGACATCTGGGGAAAGTCACTGTCACTTCTTATGTAGTGCTATTCTGATTTATAATTAAATTTTAAAACATGTATTCATATTTTACGGCCTCTAAAGTGAGCTATGAAATTTTAATCCATTAAGATATTTTCTGAAAGGAGGGCAGTGCTTTTTTTTACCTTTACATAACACTGGGGAAAACTCAAATCACTTTTCCTTTTAGTATGGTCAATATATGCTGGTATTACCATCCCCTACATTTCTCCTGCGGATGCAGTTATCATGAAACATAGCCAGTCGTCTAAGTTGTTTGGATTTGATATACATTTATACCTTGTAGATGTATGATTTACTGTGGATATATTTTAACGTTTCCATGCATGTAAAAAATACAAAACCAGTATTGAAAATGCAAGAATATGTTCTCCTGCCCTGCATTTTTAACACAATACTCCCATATTAATTATAAAGCAATCTAATAAATAAATTCATAAGGTATCATTTCTGAAGTCCAGCTTACCATAGCAGTCAAATGGCATTTTGCCCTTAAATAAATTGATAACTATTTACCAGTAGTAGAAATGTTTGTGCACCGGACAAATAAAGCTGAAGTTGAACCAATAAAGAAGATACAGCAATAGTGGAAACGCTGAAAAAGCCTTCTCAGTATATTGATTAAAAACACAGTTACTGTATAGGTGTTATATTGAAGGTGTGTATATTGAAGATTTTTTTGTCTGCTACTTTATAAAATGCATGTAATAAAAAACATTCATGCATTATATTAGTGGATGGATGTCATGTTTTAAGCATATCTTTAGTTCTCATAGGGCAGGATTGAAGGATTAAGTTCCACCAGTCTGGGGGTGTTCAATATGGTTGTTGGGGGGGGAAGACTAAAGACAAATGAATAGATGAGACTAGGGGTCACAGGTTACTCATTAAGTATGAGGGTTTATTACTTACAGTAATTTTAACAAGATTCTAAGACCTTGCTTCAAATATGCCATAGAACTATAAATGAAGGTCAGCTGGACACCTGTAACTTTTTACCTTTTACCTTTTGGAAAATTTTCAGAAAAGAACATAGAAATAACCAAAGGGCAGGAAATAAACATTAAAGAGCAGGAACACATTTTACAATTATTGGTAAATAAAAACAAGATGAAATACCAATCAGTTTCATAAAACCAATCATAGCTATCAACCTAAAATCCTATAAATATATATTCAAAAAAAGAAGGTCAATAGAAAAAAAAGGAAATGATTAGAAAAAGGTGGGGGGAGGCAACCAGGGAGGAAATAGCAAGATAAAAAGAGGGGTCTTAGGTATGGAATCCAGAGTCTGGACGTGTCATAGGGAGAGTAGGTTGGGTGATCCAAGGAGACCAAATTTTCCGAAATGAACCTAGTGAGTCATTAAGCTTCGCCACCATGAACTCTTTTGTGAAGTATCCTGTGACTTCTGTTTTACATGTGCTACAGTTAGGATGCTAGAAAATCCAACATTCACTAGTGTTTGTTTTGCAGCTGTAAATATAAAATTAAGAAGTTTAGCTTGGTGTTTCATACAAATCTGAGGTTTCAATTAAAGCAGTGCCTAAAATGGATCCTTATGGATGCTTCTCTCTAAAAGAAAATAAATAACTTGATAGACCTCTATCCAGAAAGGTATGATATGGGGGCATATCCACTAAGTTTTTCTGGGTTGAATTTTGCTAGTTTGGCAGGGGGTAGATACCACCGCATAAGGACCTTATAATTGGCTTCATAAAAGCCCACATGAATGAGCAGCCATATCCCAAATCTGTGCCCATTGGAAACTATCAAGAGAGTGGCTGATATCTTCTTCCCAATGGGCAACATACGTTGGTGTGGAATGTGCTTCTAACAGGGGAAGGAAGCGATATATCAGCAAGAGTGTTCTTTTACATAATGGGTCCTTGGTGCAAACACCTTCAAAGGGTGTATGCGAAAGGGAGTTAGAAGTAATGTTAAGCATAAATTGGACAAAATGCTTCAAATGGAGGCACGTAAATAGACGCAATGGAAGAATTTCATGGAGAGATAATAAGGGTGAGTAATAAACAGAAGAGACTGGCCAGATCCAACTAAACAAGATCCTAACTACAATCAACCTGAAGCAGCCGGGATGTCACAAAGTTAGAAAGGTTTATTTATTTAATTTATCTATTTACTTGTATTTATATAGCACCAATATATTACGCTGCACTGTACAAAGTCCGGTGCCATATCACTAACAATCTCTCAAAGGGGCTCACAATTTAATGTCTCACCACAGTCAAACCACCACCACGGTCAATTTTAAGCCAATTAACCTAACTGCATGTTTTTGGAATGTGGAAAAAACCAGACTGCCCAGAGAAAAGCAATGCAAACACAGGAAGAACATACAAACTCCTTTGAACTTGTTTCTCCCCATCTAACAGAGAGCCAAAGGTTGTATATTGAAAAAAAAAAAACTCTTATCCCATATCTCTACCATGATCCAACCATACCCCCTGCCCTCCCCCCCATGGGGAAAATCCATCCCCGCCTACAGAGGATTCCCCTCTCCCTCCACTGTGTGAATGTTCTGTCTCCATACTCCTCCTCTGTACCCCCAGTGTGTGAATGTTCTGTCTGTATATTCCTCCTCTGTACCCCAGTGTGTGAATGTTGTCTCCATATTCCTCCTCTGTACCCCCAGTTTGTGAATGTTCTGTATCCATATTCCTCCTCTGTACCCTTAGTGTGTGAATGTTCAGTCTGTATTTTCCTCCTCTGTACCCCAGTGTGTGAATGTTCTGTCTCCATATTCATCCTCTGTACCCCCAGTGTATGAATGTTCTGTCTCCATACTCCTCTGCCCCCAGTGTGTGAATGTTCTGTTTCCATACTCCTCCTCTGTACCCCCAGAGTGTGAATTCTGTCTCCATATTCATCCTCAGTACCCCTA
>NW_027319790.1:0-3591 GCF_032062135.1 Pyxicephalus adspersus
TGTGTTGGAGATACACCTGACCCAGTCCACCCCACAACCAATCAAAATTATACATTTCTAATATCCAAATCAGTCAGTGCCAACAGTACAGTGTCTACTGACCTCAGTGCAGTTGGAGGAGAACTCAAGAGGCTTCACAAATTTTAACTGATACATCATCTTGCAGATGACCATGACACAAGACCATACAGTAGAGATGTTGGAAGCGTATGGACGGAGGTGTGAATATGGGAGCGCAAATACCCAGGGAATGTAAAAAAGACAACTCATCAGAGACACCTGAAAGAACAACACAGAAAGATTGAAGACATCTGTTCTTTGGCAATATTTACCTTGAATAATTCCAAGTTCTCTACCGAACTACATCATGTGATAGCTCAGTTCTAAAAAGGAGTAGAACCACGACCTTCACAAAATGGTGTTTTAATTTTAACTGAAATTGGAAACCATACATTTACTGGTCACATTTATAAGTAATTATATAATAGTGAGGTAAAACACAGAAGTGGAAACTTAAGGTGGCTATGATGATTTTAGATATTTTTTTATACCTCTTGGAGTGTGATCCAGATGACAATGATGGAGACAATCTTGATAAAGTGCAGTTCTAGCAATCTCCACATAAGTACTTGTACATCATGGATAAAATTCAGCAGAGCCAGGAGCAAGGACATTACCTTGTCAATCACAAGAATCCAGGGATTTGTTTCTGAAAAAAGGTAGCATATGTTACACTTCTCCAAATATTGCATTACTAAAAAAAAAAGGTCTTGGTGTTTCAAAAGCATCCAACCATTTGTACAATTGTTTTACAAAATATATCTACATTACATTACAATTGTATAAAGGTTTATCAAAACCCAAAAAACAAAAATGTAATATACAAAAGTTTACTAATCCATAGATGTGGTGACACTTCTTATGAGCATAAAAGGAAGCACAAAGAACTTTATCTTTATTGTGTAAATGAATAGTCCCATAGAAGATGGACAAAGGCAGACATGTTTGAAGTAAATCCAGAGAACCAGGACTAAACCACAGTAACAGAAAAACTAATGAAGACAGAGGACAGGAGGTAGGTTATTCACAGATGAAGTGAAAATAAAAGTTAAAAAACACCTAAAAAAAGAAAATAAGTGCAGCCACAAGTTCTAGGAATTGACTATACATACACACACACACTACTAATACCTGAAAAAGACTACAGATTCTAATTAACAAGAGTGTACATAGACGCCTGTTTACAGAGCTAGGTTCTTGCAATACAACATACAAAGGGAAATCTGTTAATCACCTGCGGACTGTGTATCGTCTGTGGTCACCTCTGCATCCACAACAATTTCATCAATCTTCTCCAGTGTGCTTTGACTAGCACTGTTCTCTTTCTTGGCGTCTAGCCTGCAAATTACATATTATACCACCCCTCCAGGACAACAAAGGTTTCCAAAACCTCCTGTACGAAGACTATTCATCCAAGAAATACTCTTTTTTTATCACAGTTATTCAAATATTTCGGTGGAAGAATTTATTTTGTTTGCTAGATAATTCTCTATTGACTAGACCTTTGAAATATTCACTGAACAGTGAATACAGATGTGATGATTAAATCCAATATGACACATTGAGACATTAGATGCCCATATTTCAAGGAAAAATAGAAAGTACATACTGGGAAATGCAATTGCCTAACCTCTTTGGTACAGGTTTGAAGTGCATGGAAAGCCAAATGGCACGTCATAATGGTCAGGCGCATTTATAAAATATTGAGGTCAGCATCTCAGAGTGGTTGTATTAACGGCAAACAGCAGGTGATAGATATATGGGGGTGTGAGGGTGGTAAAAACCACTGAATTGATGAAGCGCAGGCAATAATGGAGAAACAAAGCACACATATAGACAGCAAATCCATGGTGTTTTTTCTTATAGCTTCTTCTTTTGAGAATCCCCATGCCCTGACCTACTAAAAACTGACTACTTTGCTTGGCTTACCTTGTACAAGGACACACAGAAAAGGAACAGCACTATGTAGAGGATCTTGTACACCACAACTTTGCCACTGAAACTGACAATGAAAAACATGGCACCACAGAAGTAAATCCAGTACTTCACAAGTACACCCCGCACCAACAAGCCCACCATCTCTATGAAGGCATTTGGGGGTTCTTCGACCTCTAAAAAAACAATCAATTTACAAAGCTTACTTCTAAACAGTAACAGATAATTTAATCCACTTTCTGTTCCAGTGACAAAACCAGAAGTCATATGAATTTCTATAAAGTCAAATTCCTTGTTAGGCAGTTCACATGACAAAAGCTGTATCCACTGGAAAATTCACATTTTCATTCAGGAGATAGCTGCTAAATTGTGGATACTTTTTTCCAGAACAAATACGGAGGGTAAAAAATTCTAGAAGGAATTAGACAACAATAAAAACCTTTTTTTCATCACTCAAATCAATGTTTTTGTCAAATGAATTTTAAGATTTTAGTTTTTAATAAATTTTCATTCATTTCTGTATGTTTAGGAGATTGAACATCTAATCTAATAAATACATTGCACAGTTGTGTTGAATGGTTCAAGATTGTGAAATGATAAGTATACCACAATGGATTTATACATAATTATTTTAATATGTATAGATTTATTTGTGTATGTGGCACCAGAATCATATAGGTATCTCCAATATTTATAATATCCACCTCAATAGATCTGGGAATTACTTTTTTTGCATTAAACATACAACTTACAGTGTATGTTTTGCATCTCCAGTAAATGCCAATCATATAATTCTGGATATAATAAAAGAATTACCGGTATATGATGGTACAGCAAGTGGTTATGTTTGAACGTCCCATCAAACATTACTGCCAGATATGTTCTACAAGTATAAAATATTGGTATGCATGCAACCATTACTGTTTGTGACATGAATTTACATCATCTAGTACACATCTGCAATATAGAAGGTATCACCTCCCTGTAATGCCAGTTTATCATGATATAAAGGTATATTACAGAAAATGAGATTAACATCACTATTAAATGTAGGGTAAAAAGGAGTATTATGCACAGTGGAAATGTATTCAATAAACTATGAAACAAGTGAACAGTATAGAAAGTAGAGGAGCTTAGAGTCATTTTAGGTTTAGATGAAACAGTTTAAACTTAAACAGTTTTTAGGGTTAGATCATACAGTTTATTAGAGTATAATAGATACTCAAGGTGGAAAAGTTTTTATTCTGTAAGGTTGAAATAAAGCAATACATATAGTAGAAGAGATTATAATTTCAGTATATCAGGAGAAAACATATAATGTATAAAAAATCATTATCTATTATTCTGCAGAACTATAGTACACAAGGTAGAAAAGTCTTGTGTGATATATTTGTGTGCAAAGGGGAAAAGCTTAGAATTTATTTCAATATAAAGAAGCCATAATATCTATTACTGTACTAGGGAACAGAAGGACAAGGGCTGTAATAGCTCACAGTATTATAAACAAGATACAATATTTTCTAAATTAACAGATAGGAAATGATCAACATACAAAAGAAAAAATACTTTTATATATTCCTACAGAACTCAAATAAA
>NW_027319791.1:0-1441 GCF_032062135.1 Pyxicephalus adspersus
AAAAATAAATATACACTCACACACACTAACTATATCAACAACACCTTATTTTTGGCTGCAAATAGTCTCCTATCTGTTTGTTTGTTCTGCTTTACACATTCTCCTCCTTTTTCTCTCTTCTGGCCAGGGCCCCCAAAGCTCTATGGAGTCCAGACAATTTTTATTTCGTAGTCCCTAAAATCCTTAGGCTTGGAAGCAGGGGTGTAGTTGTAAAAGAAGAAGAGGGGGCAGGGTAATAGTGAAGGCTATCTATGGTGAGTGTGCAGGGAGAACTTGTACGGGGGTCCCGAAAAAAGTGAGGGCACGGTGTGCTCACTCGTGCCCACCCCACTACACCCCTGTTTGGAAGTTCCTTAATAAAAAAACCATCAGCTGCTGTAGCAAATCCCTGGCACAGTGCACATTTAGAACTGTGGCTTCCTGGATACAGCATATTGGGCAGCCATAGCACCAGAAACAATGGGCAGTATTTGTACCCAGTACACTTAGCTGCTGATGGGAGTGTTATAGAGGTAGCAGCAAAATTCTTGGGCATACCATAGCACAACCTAGCAGCCCCAGGCCCTGGGACTGGTGTAGAGCCCAAAACCAAGGCTACGTACACACATGAGATGATGCCCATCCGAACAGTTGGGCTTGTCTCGAGTGAGAATTTCAAATGTGTACAGTGGTCATCCTGATTGATCCATGAACGACCAACAGAGAATGAACAACTGGTGTACAAGTCAATAGAGAAGTGCACAGTGGGGTGCTGCTAACTTGTTCTACCCCCCCCCCCTCTCCATAGAACAGAACAGTGCTGTGTATACAGTATTCGTTCATTCATATGTAACTCTTTTGTTGCTAGAAAAAATCTTGAAAGATTGTTTCCAGCAATGAAAATTGTAGGTGCTTACGCAGTTTTACTTCTGATGGAATCACAAACCAATCTGGCTCTGTCTCACCAATCACCCCATGCATCTGGCCAGAGAGTTTAGTTGGTAGTATCAGAAATCACTGCAATAACTCAGAGGGGTATGAAAGCATTATTAAACCATTTTGTAAGTGTTGTCATTCATTGCCAGAACCTGGAAACAAGAAACAACCCTCAATAAATCGTGTGTCACCACATGTATGAAATGCGTCATGACATGTAACTGAAACCACATTAAAATGCATGAATTAAAATACACAGGTATAAACAGAAAGATACTTATACTTGACCACCTTATCAAGTCAGTCCACTTGTAAGAATCATGTTTGTGTCATTGGTTTGTATATTGAGCTTGGAATATCTTTGAACATATTTCCAATAAAGTATTTTCCTGTAATGTTTTACAAGGCTGCTTGTGGCTTCATTCTATCCAAACAGCAATAAAGCAGCCACTTCCCTACCTCCTTATTATAAATCTATAGAGAGGTCACATGTTATCGAGAAGAGCTACTACAGGTATTTATGTGG
>NW_027319791.1:2000-3591 GCF_032062135.1 Pyxicephalus adspersus
GGGCGGTTTTTTGTGCTAGGTCCATGTAGGGGTTAATGTTCGGGAAGAAGGGGGTAGGGCCTATCAGGGGATGGGCTCTGTTTCATCAGTGGTGGTCCTGCACGACACTTGGTTGTTGTGGGGGCTAGGTGTTAAAAAGGGCTTATCCGCTAAATTGTCCCCGAGGCGGTGTGATAGCGGCTGGGGGCCTGGTTAGTGAGCGGAAGGATTTGGGAGAAAGTTTTACGATGGGAGGAATAGTTACATGGACCTAAAAGAAAACAAGGGCTGGCGTTAATGTTTGTTGTTCGATGTTTTACATATGTTCATGTGCATAAAAAAGGTTGTTATTATATATAATGGTTAATAAATGAGCGGTATGGCCAATTTAATCCAACAGATGGTGGGGTTTTACCCCATGTGGGGGACTCAGCGACACAATGGAAGCTGTTGAAGCTCAACCTAAAGGTCTAATGTAGCCCCAAAAGACAACAGCTCTACAATCGCTGGCTTGGTTTGTTGACCAACAAGACAACGGTAACATTCCATACCTCCCAACTGTCCCACTTTTAGGAGATATTTTCTCTTTTTAAATTATTTAAAATGCCAATCCTCAGATATATGGCAGTCTACATATATATATATATATATATATATATATATATATATATACACACACACATGATCATCCAGTGCACACACATCAAAATTCTTGTAAATTTATATAAAGGAATAGAGTGAGGAAGGAAATGAAGACATGATGAGACCATTGGCCCAGGGGTTCCCCCACACCTGCAACAAGCATCCGGCAGAAGAAAGGACAAGACACTCCTAAAGCTTTTGAAGGAAGATGAATAGCAATTGAATCACCTTAGAGCGATTTGTGATTTTATCTGTGGATGATTTCTGTGTTCTCCCTTGCTCAGCTTAATAGTGTTGTAAGAACTTTAAGTCTGTTACCCTTTTGCTTATGTTATGCTTAATTGCTTGACTTGTAATATAGTTATATGGCCCTTGATTGTAATATTACAATTTATACTTTCTTGCCTTTCTGTTACACACTACCTGGGAATCAAGGACTTCTCAGGGTGTTTAGGAAATAAAATAAATCAGTGATGCAAATTGATTGCAATGAGCAATGCAACTATTTTTAGGATAAGATATCAATAGGGTAGCAACACAAACTGTCTAAGGGGAGAGCTGTTTCTGACCACATATAGCAACTAATCCGGTTTATATTTTATATTTAAAATTAGGAAACTTTCATAGAAAGGTTGTCTGAACAGGATTTCTTTTTCCCATTGCAGAAAATAGGCATCAAGTGTTCCCTGATTTGCCTCTTTGTGTTGTAAGAGCTAATGTCACTCCTTGCTGCTCCCTATTTTTGGCCCTGTCCTGCTTTGTTGCTGATGTTACAGAACCTATCCCAGCCTTTCTTGACCTTTTTTAAAAAAAAACTCTGTGTGGGTAAATGAGTATAACTTGAAATAACTTCATCTCTTCTACAATTAATACATCCACAACTCACAGTACATTAGTGAAGTGGGCACTGGGAGGAATGTCACCCTTACAGATAGCCAAAAAGAATATTGGTGTCCCATAAACTGACCTG
>NW_027319792.1:0-3590 GCF_032062135.1 Pyxicephalus adspersus
GTTCATAATAGATTGTAGAGCAGTTGAGTTGTTCAGAAATAGTTATGGGTGACAAGTGTCAGAGGTCATTGTATTTGCCCTTGATTTAGCATTACTTATCTGTTCTGACTTTTGCCGGAGTGCTGAGGGTGAAAGGTCGCTGAGTACATGACATTTGCTGCCAACTGCCTGAATCTGCATACTGAAAGTTCAGAAATTTTGCACTTCTCGGGTGACGGGTGGCAATTGGTCACAGCATGGGGGAGTTATGTTTGGAAAGCTGGACATTCCTAGATCTGCTTGAACATTAGCCATCACCTTCAGCACAGATCATGTAACCAATGCAGCCCTTTGTCACCTTCTATGGGGGCAGAAAGGGTGAACCATATGCATTGAGAATAATACACATGTGGGCTCCCTATTCTATATTATTATTATTATTATTAATAATATTTATTATTGTTTAGAAGGAATTATTGCAGGTTTATTATTTAAAGTGGACCTACCACTAAAACAAAAAGTTGGATTGCATAGTCCCTCTCCCTTACCCTTCTTAAAAACTCTGCTACTATTAGGTGTAAAATGTACCAATAAAAGAAACGTGAAGTTAAATTATACATACTGGTACATTACCTGAGTCTTCCCCATGGCTAGATGTGATATCATTATCTTTCCAGTGAGATTCCAGGTAAAGCTGAGATTCCTGCATAGCTGCCGAAATTTTGCAAGGAGACGCTCAGATCCTTTCCAGGTGATCTGCACATTTTGTCTTCTCTGTATTCGCAGGAATCTTTATCTGATATTATCCTTGCCCAGGTTCAATAGGTGGAAGACAAGTGTAAGGTAACTTTTACCTTGAATCATTGAGGAAGGGGGTTCTGCACATGAGGGCTTAGCACTGAGAGGGGGAGGTCTGTCACTGAGGAACTGGGGGGTCTGCAGAGGTGGTCTTTGCATTCAGGGGGGTTTTGTCACTGAGGAAGGAGGGGTGCAGCAACAAGCATCTGTCACTAAGAGTGCACAGTCTGTCATTGAGGAAGGGGGGTCTGCACAAGGGGGCTCAGCACTGAGAGGGGGAGGTCTGTCACTGAGGAACTCTGGGGTCTGCAGAGGTGGTCTTTGCTTTGTGGGGGGGATTTGTCTGGACTAATGAGGGTCTGTCACTAAAGAAGGGGGCTCTGCACTGGGGGTTGGGTTTTGTCATTAGGGAAAGCAAGGGTCTGCACTAAAGGGACTTTGGGGTTTGGCATTGAGTTGTGTTCTGTTACTGGGGTGCCTACGCTAAGGGAGGCACCTCACTTTCACTGAGGAAGGGGGCTGATTTTAGGGGCAAATGTGTCACTGGGGGTGGCTTTTCCTGAAGAGGGGTTTGCACTGGACAGGCAGGTCCCTCCATGGGAGGAAGCAGTTATTGGACGGGGTTCTGTTACTTTGGGGACTGTCACTAAGGGGAGCATCCGCATCTAGGAGGAATCTGCTCTTTGGGGGCTATCATGGAGTGGGAGTCTGCAGTGGGCAGCACAGTGACTCAGTGGTTAGCGCTCTGACCTTTAAAGCGTTGGGTCCCACCTTCCAATCTCGGCCAGGGCACTATCTGCATGGAGTTTGCAGGTTCTCCATATTCCTTCTCTGCACATACCTCCCACTTTTATACCCCACACATTCTTCCCCTGCTCATACTGCCCATCATCATACCCTTCTCACTCCTCCCCCGCTCATACTGCCCACTGCCATACCCTTGCACCTCTGCCACTAGGACATTTCAGCATTGTATGTATTATCAAGAAAAAGGAAGACATTTTGCATGCATATAACGTAAAATCAGACATAAGACAGTTTAGAAAAATGTAAATCTAATAAAAATTCATGTATTTTAAATAATTTGGGTTTTCCTAATATTACTAATAAAATGGATTCCCCATGGAACCCTCAGAAGCTGCTATTTCTCCATCTTATGTATTCCATTTGAACTAATTCCCTCTGGGAACAGTCGGTTGGTCTATAGATTGAGGTTGTAAAATATATTGATGCCCGGGCACCGGTCCAGAATATAAACAAAAAGAACCACATAATAAACGTTGGCGAGAAGTGAACCCAACCCATTTGGGTTACCTGGCTACTTGTAACAAACGTACCAAGGATTCTTTACAAACATCTAGGACAGCCTGAAAAGTGACATTCTGTCCCAAATCCATCCGAGGGGAAGGTAATTATATCTGATGGGCTTCTGTCCTGTACAAAATTTAACAGCACATGTGTATGGGCACAGCCTTTGCACAGGGTGGCATGTGTACCTGCTGCAGAATAATCATGCCTGCTGCTCAGCATATACATATATATATATTGTGGTATATTACTGGGTATGGTAACGGGATGCATTCGGGGCAGATTAAAGGCAGCAGACTCCAAAAGTCCCAAATAACAGCAGTTTTTATTTTGTTTAGGCAAGTGTTACAGTACACTCCACAGCTTCACAACAAAACAATAATTAGTAGCCCAGCTGGGCATCTGGTTACCTCACTTAGGAGCCCTCTTTTCCTAACACATTCACTATATCAGTACTGGTCCACTCACAGTTTTGTAGTACTGTTTGGCCTCTGGCTTTCCTGGAACACACTGGCTCTCTCTCAGCCTGGAACCCTCTGGCTCTCTCTCAGCCTGGAATCCACTCTGGCTCTCTCTCAGCCTGAAACACTCTGGCTCTCTCTCAGCCTGGAATAAACTCTGTCTCCCTCTCAATCTTGAATCCACTCTGGCTCTCTCTCAGCCTGGAACCCACTCTGGCTCTCTCCCAGTCTTGAATCCACTCTGGCTCGCTCTCAGCCTGGAACACTCTGGCTCTCTCGCAGCCTGGAATGTTTATATCTAATGAGAAGAAAACATTTCCTCAATTTGTTCAATAAATTTCCAGGTTGGCCCGAGACTTTGTCTAAGTTTTTAGTTTTGTCCCTCTGTGTATTTGAGTCTGACACCCCTGGCATGTATACAATATGAACTGATTGCAATGCCCAGCCCCATCTAGCTTCCTCTATATAATTCTCCCCATATGTAAAATAATGATCAACACAAATCACCCCCTATATATAATAATGATTAATTGCAATACCCCCCTCCCATCTATATTCCCCTGCACAAATCACCACATATATACATTAATTACTGATTGCAATACCCCCCTCCCATCTAGCTCATCCTACACCAATAACCCCATATTTATAATAATGTTTATTATTAATAATACTAATAATTACTGATTCCAATATCCCCCTCCCCATCTATATTCCCCTGCACCAATAACCCCATATATACAATATTGAGTGATTGCAATGCCCCCTGTCCACCCAGCTCCTCCTATACCAATAACCCCATTTATATAATAATTACTGATTGCAATGCTCCCTTCTCTCCAGATTCTACTACACAAACTCCCCCACATATATATATAATATTGGCTGAATATTGGTTGCAATGCCCCCTGTCCATCCAGCTCCTCCTATACCAATAACCCCATATATATAATAATAATGTCTGATTGCAATGCCCTCCTCTCTCTCCTACACAGATCACCCCATTTATACAACAATGGCTGCTTGCTTTGCATCCCCTCCTCC
>NW_027319793.1:0-3589 GCF_032062135.1 Pyxicephalus adspersus
AAAAAAAAAAAACTATCCTCCCCTTTCCTATGTGACAGTGCTGTGGTTTTCTTGTCATGTTGAGAGGGGAAGATAGTCCTTAGCTTGGGAAACTTTTTTACTTTGCCCCAGCTGGCAAACAGGGTAGTGTAAGAAGAAAGGTAAGTATGGTATGGTAAGTTCCAACAGCAAGTGGGTTGAGCCATTAGGTAGACTTGAAATAAAACCTGTTCAGAGAGAAGTATGCAGTATGTCTTTATCAACCTTATCCTGAAATGGCTATTTGTTTGGAAATCATTTAATTTTGTGATTTCAATGCTTTCTTAAGTTGTCACCATAAAGACTTAAGTAGTTTTATATTTTTTTAATGACATGTTTTCTTTATAGAAATATATGGAAACTGTCCCCAGTTGACAGTTCCCCTAAATGCCAGCTTCCTGCCCCCCAGGTTTTTCTTATTAAGGGGAACATGAAAATACAGGAGGTGTCTAAACATTACACTTGAGTCTCAAATCTCAAAATAGGATGTCCAATCTTGACAGCACAATGGCTCTGGTGAGGTTCTCCATGAAAGGTGCACCAAACCACTTTGTGAATGCATCCACAATTTATTGTCAAAGAGGAACAGCTAACACATTTCGGGGGAACAAAACACTTCTCCTTCTTTAGAGCACATCAGCATATAATAAATAAAAATAAAAGAGCAGCTTTTCTGATAGCTTTCATACTTATTGAAGCCTCCTACCTGGAAGAAGCATCTCAATGACCTTCTCTAGTAGAGGGCTGATATTAGTGATGGAGAAGCTAGGCCAGCACAGAGAATACCAATTTGTCATTTTTTTACTGGGCAATTGAGCTTAATCTATCAGGTAATGAGACTTCTGTGGTAGTATTTGGAATGGTTGGCTGCCTGTAAAAACTAAAAAGACGCCTTTATTTAAGATGATATATCGATACAGAGATTTACAATGTCTGCAACTACCTATTCAGTTTACTGCAGATTTAATGAGTGTCATATTATTTAGTTTGACGTGACAATATTCAAAATTTTCATTCACATAGTTAAGCGATTGCCTGTTTCGAAAGCACTCTCTTTGGTTTCTTGTAACCAAGACTACTAGGGTGAGCATTTTGCCTTAAAGTATATTTAAAATCAACTCCTTTTTTTAGTATTAAATACGATATGGGGGCATTTAAATTTAGTAAGTATTTACTTCTCCTAGTGTCCTTCTCCTAGGTGGTTCACCTTTTTTCATTTATTCTTCTGATAGAGACACCTGTTAAAAAACCTGTTGAAAAGATTGTTTCAGAAGATATCTCACATAGTTTCCATTCATTCCTTTATATATATATATATATATATATATATATATATATACTGTATAAGCAGGGGGTCCTTTTAGGACCGATTCCACTTTTTCCTACCCATATCAATTGGTTGAGACATATCTCACCCAGACTGCATTCATTTCCTGTTCATTCAACATTCCACACTCAATCTAAAGCTAACAAAAAAAGTTTTGGCTTAAGATATACATTAAAGCTGGACTCCAGGAAAAATAAAAATCTTCCCTTGCATGGGACTATTTCCACACTGCCAGGGTTAAATGATCATTTATACCTAAAGCGAACAAAACAAAGATTCTCTTACCTTATTCCCTTGTTTCAAAGCTGCAGTTGAAGGCACTGACATCAACCTCTTAAGGGTATGACGCCATGTGCCCACTCACAACCCATAGCCTTCAAATCAATTACCAATTAGCATTACAAAGCTTTTAAATTTTGCAGTGAAGAGGTAGCTAAACTGCAAATTAGTTTTTTTTTGTTTTTCCTGGAGTTTAGCATTATTTGCCCACTTCAAGGAAAGCTTCTCACTGCACAATATTTACCCTGCTGTTTTCCTGCTTACTTTAGTCTTGGGGAAGAAGGCAGAGAATGGAGTATTAATGTTCTCCTGTGTTTGTGCAGTTTTCATATGGGCACTCTGAGCTCCCTAAAACATAGGATACATCACTTCTTAAATTGGCCTTAGGTAATATTTATGACTATGATATGGACATTGGATTGTAAGTTGCTTTGACAGACAGTTAGTGACATTGCAATTGACTGTAAAATGCTGTGGAAGATGTCAGTGCTTTATAAATGCATAAATAAATCATGACTCTCTCCTCTACAATCTATTATGAATGCAGGAGCCAGACTCATCCATCCTTCCCACCGCTCCTCCTCTGCTGCCTCTCTTTGTAGTTCTATTCATTGGCTTCCATTTCACCTGAGAATCAAATTCAAGCTCCTGTGTGTACCGTTCTGACCTGATTGAAGAATACACCCCTAACCTTTTCGCCCCTTCAATGACCTACTAATGACTTCCCCTCTTACAACCTTGTCACACATAGGGCTCCAAGACTTTTCTAGTGCTGCCCCAACTCTCTGGAATGGTCTTCCCACGACTTGTTCATTTAGAAGAGCACTCAAAACCAAAATCTTTTCAAACTTGTCTACCCATCTTCTTCTGTCTCTTAAAACCCTCACTACTTCCCACCACTCCATATCCCCCCTCTTATTGTGTGATACCTCCCCCACCTCTTAGATTGTAAACTCTTTTGGGCAGGGTCCTCTCCTCCTCTCGTGTCACTATCTGTGTCTGTCTGTCATTTGCATCCCCTATTTAAAGTACAGCGCTGTGTATAACCTTGGCGCTATATCAATACTGTTTATTATTATTGTTATTATTATTAATAATATTAATAATAATATTATTATGTCTGTAAATAATAATAACTGCTCCACAAGAACTTGTGATTTAAGGTCATTGGTCCTTTAAGATGCTGAAGCAAAGAGAATCTAGTGCCTTATGCTGATACTCAGTCTATCAGAATTGCTGAAGTTTCAGCTTTTCGTGAGCTCTAGTTGATTTGTGTTTTGCAGTCCTGTTCTAGGTACACGTTCCGCCTAAGGGCTTAAGTAATCTATCCTCCAGTGATTTTCCATCTGCTTTTCACATAGGCTCTTGTTAGTTCTATTCTGGGTCTCTAAAAGGCTGTGGTATTACACAAGTGCAATGGAGACAGTCAGAGGTCACTTGCCTGCCCTCGAATCGATATCTTACCTTTCCTAGAACACACTGGTTACGTAACTCAAGCTCATGCTGTTACGGCTGCCAAAATGTAATAAGCCACATTCTTATCTCAGCATGGCAGTGCTTCAATGTATTGAACACTACACCCTGCTGCTTTGTCCCAGATTGCTCAGTAAGAGTCTTGAATCCCTGGTGGCCTAGAATGGGGAATGCATATTATTGGTATTGGCCTAGCTAATGCAAACTCAAAAAAACCTGGTAATGGTAGAAAATACAGTAGCTTTTTATTTATTTTTTTTTGCTGTTGATGACCCATTGATGAGAGTTTCCTTTTTGTCATGCTCCAGAGACACAACAGAAATTTATAAAAAATATCTCCAAGGTAAGGGAATATATATAGTTATTACCATATAGATGGTCCCAATGAAATATTTCCCCTCTATTTCTGTTCTGATAACAACCACAACATTTTGGATTGTATCACTTGTTTTTTTAATAAATCCCTGTATCCATCAGCCACTACTTTCTCTT
>NW_027319794.1:0-3588 GCF_032062135.1 Pyxicephalus adspersus
GACATTAGAGTGTCAGCTCCTCTGTACAGAGACTGATGGGACTGGCTCAGTGTTCTCTGTACAGCACTGCGGTATATGTCAGAGCTATACAAATGTACAGTATAATAATGTGTGTGTGAGACTGTAGAGAGACATTAGAGTGTCAGCTCATATGGTGAGAGAGATTTCGTAGTCTCATTTTGCTGTAGATATTGTCTTGATGGATGATTCCCTTTTTCCTCTAGATTTTCATGTTACAGAGGGATAAATATTTCCTAATAAGCAGAAACCTTTATACTGAGGATTCAGAAGTCAGTCATTTAGCTCTGTGGCCCCCGCGCCCCCTCCTGACACAGATTAGCGCCCCCTCTGGGGCATGTCACAGGAAGAAGTGGAAGGCTTTCGTATCAGCGGGGAGCTGGAACAATAGGCCAGTTCATTATATTCCT
Organism: Pyxicephalus adspersus; assembly: GCF_032062135.1. Taxonomy (NCBI): domain Eukaryota; kingdom Metazoa; phylum Chordata; class Amphibia; order Anura; family Pyxicephalidae; genus Pyxicephalus; species Pyxicephalus adspersus. Next base: position 429 of record NW_027319794.1, read on the forward strand.
GATTGGTCTCATTGGCAGTGTTTTACATTTCTTAATAGGAGATTTGCTTCCTTACCTTATCTCCGATCCGCTCCTGTTTGATCTTGCATGGCTGCCGGTGTACAAATGTCATTTCAGGCATGACTTTCCCTCCGACCCTCTGGGCTACGCACAGTAAAAGGCCCGTATAATGACCCGGTTGGGGGACGGCAGAGACTTACCGCTTCGTTGGCTCTGGGGGCATCAGATTAATTTCTACAACATCATTTAAGGAAATTGGCATTTTAATTTAAAATTCACCGTGTCGTAAAGCCTTAACCTTAATGGAGCCACTAAATCTTTAGTTTCTTATTCTCACCTCTTATTATGAAATTATAGTTTTACCAGTCGCCTGGTGGAATCCCAGATCTGCAGTGTGGTTCCAGCTGGGACATAGTATCGGGGTGTTTTGTGCAATGTTCCATTTTAGAATGGCTCAGTTTTGGTTCAGGCTGACTCCATAGTATTACAAAGTTTCTTTAAATTTGTCAGTCACTGCGAACCAATCTGGTCCAGGATGCCCCCACACTGCTTGGTGCCAATGCTATATTATAACCCCCATCTTCAACTGTCCCTATTACATTAGAGATCAGGGGCAATGCTAAATATATCCCCCACCCCCATTATATATTCATAACGCCCATCCACTGTTACATTTGTGTCACAGGTAATGATATATTATAACCCCATCCCTTGTTACATTCAATGGGAATGTTAATATAATCCCTCATTACATTTATCATAGCCCCCATCCACCATCACATGGTGATGGTCAGAAGCAGTGCTATATTATACCTCTCCTCCTTTGTTACATTGGTGGTCAGGGGCCAAAACTACATTATAACCCCCCATTACATTAGGGGTCAGAGGCAACGCTATAATATAACTCCCCTCCCTTGTTACATTGGTGGTCAGGGGCCAATACTACATTATATATTATACTCATACTATTATATTATACTGTAAAATAAATTTTCATGAAAAACAATGTACCGCTTTTAGACATATAAAACTGGAAAGAAATAAACCGCTAGGGAGGTTAAAGCTCCCCAGAGGATAGACTACCATAGGAGAACCTGAGTGATCCAGCAAACCTGAAATGGATCTGGTTCAGGATTGAAAACATTTGCTAAATAGGAGCAAATTATTTTTTTTTTTTAAATGCTGGATCACCCAGATTCTCCCATGATAGTCTATCATTCCTAGTCTTAGAGAGCTTTAATAAATCAGGTCCAATGTGCTAAAAAAATGAGCTAGATAAACTGAAATATTACTTACCACTTAGGGATCCTAAGGAATGTGTTCTACTATACAAAGAATCACCAGTGTATGTTTGGTGAATGTCCCATTCATCCGCCCAATGTATATTTTATGTATGAAAATATTTTATATTTTTCTTTCTCTGTCTAGTATCTAAATTCTATCTAGTTGTTATTTTTTTTATAATAACATTTACCTTTAGTGAACTATAATCACTCAAATATTTGTATTGTGCCAAAATATAATTATAAAATGTAATCGAATGAAGCTGTGAAAAAATAAATTGTTATACTAGAAAAATAAAGTGTTTATTGTATTTACAAACACATGAAAACACACAACGTCTGGTATAATACTTGGTATAATTTTATTTCTTCTGAAAAATTGTCCTTTTAAATAATTCTAATTGCAAATGTTGATTTTTTTTCACTTTTATATATTTTTACATCACAAACAGAAAGGTTTGAATTTTTTTCTTGATAAAATGTGTCTGCTTACCAACAAGTTTTCATCTGATTAAACCTTCCACAGATAACATATTACTGATACAATGAGGGATGGGTTTGACACTGTTTTATACATGCAGGTTTTACAAGTTTAATTGTGAATTGTTCACCGATAACACAAAGGTGAAATTAATGTTGCTTGTATACTGTAGATATATAAATCTGGAGTATACACATATATATATATATATATATATATATATATATATATATATATATGGAGAGAGAGGAGAGATTAAAATCTATTCTATATTCATGGAAAATAAATTGCAGAAAGGATTTGGTCTTTTAATATATTGTGGAACACAACATTACTGCAAAGATCTCCAACTCTATATCTATGTCTTTCTCTTCCATTCCTTTTATTCCTTCTCTTTATCTCAGTACATTCTTCTGTCTCTTTCCGCTTTCTATGTCTTTCTAATTTCCATTTCAGCTCTCTCCTTCTCTCCCTCTTTCAGCTCTCTGTCTCCTTCTCCCTTTTCTTTTATGTCTCCTACTTCCTACTCCTCCTATTTCCTACTCTCAGTGCTTTGTCTCTTTTTCTGTCACTTCTGTGTTTCAGCACTCTCTCTTCTTCTACATTTTATTTATTATTAATTATTATTATTATTATTATTATTATTATTAATAAAGAGGATTTATATAGCGCCAACATAATATGCAGCGCTGTACAATAAATCGGGGTTGCAAATGACAGACTAATACAGACAGTGACACAGGAGGAGGAGAGGACCCGAAGAGCTTACAATCTAGGAAGCGGGGGAATTAACACACAATAGGAGGGGGGAATAAGCTCTGTCTCTTTTCTTCTCTTTTTCTCTTTCAGAACTCTCTCTTTTATCGCTTTCTCCCCTTCTCTCGCTCTTTTAGCATTCTCTCTCCTTTGCACTTTTCTCAGTGCTCCTTCTCAATCCTTTTCAGCACTCTCTCTTCCTCTTTTTAATGAAATCTCCCTATCCTTCTCTTTCACCCTTCTATTTTAGCACACTCTGTCCTTTTCCCTTCTCTTTCAACACTCCTAGATTGTAAGCTCTTTGGGGCATGGTCCTCCTCCTGTGTCACTGTCTGTATTAGTCTGTCATTTGCAACCCCTATTTTATGTACAGCGCTGTGTAATATGTTGGCGATATATAAATCCTGTTTATTATTATTAATAATAATAATAACACTCTCTCTTTCAGCACTCTTCTCCCTTGACTCTCGGTATCCTTCTTCCTTCTCCCTTTTCTTTCCGACCTCTGTCTTTTCCCCTTCAGGACTCTCTGTCCTTCTTTTCTTCTTTTTCTCACCTTTTCCATTTTATCTCTCTCCCTCTCCTTTTTATCATCTGTCTTTCCTTCTTCCTTTTATTGGTCATCTATCTCTTTCTCTGG
>NW_027319795.1:0-3588 GCF_032062135.1 Pyxicephalus adspersus
ATTTTCGGTTACATATTGTTCAGTTGGTAAAGTCCTAGTATAGGAAATGTATAGAGTTTCATATGTGTTATAATAGTATTGTGTATATGAATTACATTTAGTTTTATATTGCAGCTGTCCAGTAAAAGTAACATTTACAGGAGATGAACAAATCCAACATTGGCATACAATGGTCACCTTTTATTTATAGACACCTCAAAAATTCCAAAATGAACTGACAGATGAAAAAGTATGTAATTAGGTCCCAATTTAAGAAATATATTTATTGACGGAAAGATTTAACACAATGTAATCTTCAATCTCTTAATATTTGTAGCTTTCATTTAATAAAAGACGCAGTGATCATTGCATGAAGGTCCCTAATTAGGCATTTACTTTTTAGGGTCTTATCACTTTTTCCTTCTCCCCCAATAGTACTCCAGCAAGGTCACATGAGGACTCTAATACAGACTACAAGTTTTCATCTCAAAACATATTACAGAGACACGGTCTAGTGTTGTCACCATTGGCAAATCCACCATGAGAAATGCCCAACAGCTACTGATGGAGGGCAAATGAACAGAACAAAAGCAGCTAGAGATTTACAATTTTGAAATGCAGCAAAGGTTAAAAACAGTGAAAGTATTTTATTACTTGAAAAATGTAGTTATGATTTTACCCCCTGCAGTAGTGAAAAAATGGAAATGGTACTCCCCATTCGGGATGTACCATTAGGTACATTTACTTACTGTGGCCCATTGTATCTCCAATCCTTCAGATGATATATTTGGTGACGCACCAGGTCTACTTTTGACTACAAGTGTTGGTATTAAGGAGACTGCTTGCCAGCAACAATCTTCTTGAGCATATTTGACATCTGTATGGAGCTTTACATACCAATTCAATAAACATTGAATACAGTGATGGCTTCAGAGACAGCCTCAGTTAGATTAATCCTGGAACCATTGGACCTGACTTTTTAAAGATCTCCAAGACTGGAGAAGATAGACCATCATGGGGGATCCTGGGTGATTCAGCAAACAAAGAATGGATCTGGTCCTGAGCTGAACTTGCCAACTAATAGCAAATAATTTCTAAGAAGTCCATTCCAGGATCACCAGGTTCTCCTATGATAGTCAATGTTTTTTAGTCTTGGAGAGCTTTAATCAATCAGGCCAGTCTTGAGAAGGTACCGATTGGTAGCAAGGTAAAAAACTTAGAGCAAAGTCAGTGATAAAAGATACAGCTACATGGAATAATATAATCCAGTCATATTGGAAGAGAGAAGAGGGGAACAAGAAAAGGGAGGACTACGTGACCAACTTAAAAAGAAAATTAAAGTGAGATAAGGGTTAAATACATAAAATACAAATACACACAAATAAAGTAAGGTAGTGGGAAGAGGAGATATATGTAGGTTTCTAACCTCATTCTCAGTCAGAGGTCCTTGGAGATCTGGGGTTCCTTTAGAGTAGGGGTGTCAAACTCAAATACACAGAGGGCCAAAGTTAAAAAAGTCAGGGGTTTTGCTTCACATTCAATCTGGAACAAGCTTATAATGGAGAAAGAGGCATAAAAAATTATTTTATTTAAGAAAAAATATTATGCCTCTTTCTCTGTTTGTAGTTAAATTTCAATTGTAACCTTTTTGCACAGGCTAACAATAATAATAACAATTTTCTTCTATGAAAATCCAACCACACAAGTCCATGCCTTGGAGTAGCAAGGAAAAGTACAGCTGGTGGGGAGTGCTGGAAATGCCAGACGCGGCAAATGCAGAGCTAAATCTTATGACTGGCCCACCGCTGGAACTCCCTCTTCATTGAAATAGCGCCGCTACCAAAGTTCCCAGCATTATTTGCATCTATACAACAGTCAAATGCGGGGCCAAGCAAAGGCAGAGAGCCTGCTGGTCTATGGACGCGAATGATGCCGGGAATTGTAGTAGCGGTGCTATTTTAATGCAGTGGTGGGCCATTCATTTTTAGGATTCCTTTGCGGGACAAAAAAAAGGACGTTGGGGGCCAGATCCCAGTTTGACACCCCTGCTTTAGAGAATGCTTGGGGTAACAGAAAAGTGAGCAATGGCTGTCAGGTCAAGGTATCCAACTGAAGATGTTATTCTTTCCCCGATTTCCAAATATAAGGGGTTTTGTTTTTCTACTGACCACCTATCTAAAGGGACTTTAGGGGATTCTTTCCATGTATGAATTTAAGGAAATGGTCGCAAAAATTTTTACAGTCTATATTTTTTTTCTAGCTATTATTATTACTTGTCTAATTTAATGATTATTATAATAAATATTAATATAAAGCAGGAAAGTGTTGTAAAAAGAAATCTGTTTTGGGTGCCAAATACTCCAAGTATGACACATTATTATTCTCCTATTATTTATGTAAAACTCCAATCTACTAATCACGTGTTATGTCCAATGAACTGTAGCCATCATAACTTTTAGCAGGGACTCCCTAGGACCTGAAAATTATTTCAAGGGCACTTCAAGGTAAAAAGGCTGAGAAAGGCTGCTTTGGGTGAAAAGTTAATAAAAAAAACTATAATTTGGACTTTGAAACCCAAAGCTTTTCCTCCAACATAATTTGAGTACAAGACTTGGTACCCGATTTGAAATTGTATGCGCTGAATCCTTTGAAAAATGACTCCAGGTCTTATAATTGCACATCACCTAGATACACCAAAAAAATGTACTATTATTCCCCAAGCCTAAAATGCTTGTAGGCAATCAAAAGTAAGCATATAATAGGGCACAGAGTACATTGTATACAAGAAAAAAATATAACATTAAACATTTATATGCTTTGTATATCCAAAATAACTAAGGAAATAGTTTTTAGCAAATTCTTGTCATTTTTTACTTAAAATTAAAAAAATTTGGGACAAAATGTGACTGACCGCCAAGCAGGAAATATTTTATCATTTAAACCCTGGGGGTACAATTTACAAACGTTTTATTTTCTTTCACAATGAGAGTGCTCCGCTAGCTGCTCAGACAATTTATGGTAGCTTGGAGGAAAGTTTAATAAAAATAAGGTATTAATACTTGCGGAAAAAAGGGGACGTTTTATTGTCATCTCTGCAGGTGTGTGACGTGCAATCTGTAGCCCGCTTGGAGGTGGCAAGTTGAATGCATTATTTGCAGGAAGGATTATGCCATTTTCTGTACAAATCACTATCCTGTTACTTTATTTACTCTTGCAATAAAGGTTCTGATATTTCTGTTATCACGTAGATTTGCACACGTTGTACGACGCCTTGTGATATGTTCGGGAGATGAACTCAATTATTAAAATCACCTACCTCCCAAGCGGAGACATCCCTAGGTTGTGTTTGCTATAGGATATCATTCATTATACATGTATGAAGTTTGGGATGAAGTTAGTCATTTGCATTTGTTGGTGTTTTTCTTCTTTGTAAGATGCAGTAGAAGTAAATTTGAATGTTTATGTATGTAAGTATTTATGTATTATGTTTCTATTTTAATCAATGCATTTAATTGTTTTATTTAATTTATATAGCGCTGACATATTATGCAACGCTTTACAAAGTCCATAGTCATATCACTAGCTGTCCTTACCATATGTCATTACCCC
>NW_027319796.1:0-3585 GCF_032062135.1 Pyxicephalus adspersus
TCATCCCACATTCCAAAAACATGCAGATAGGTTAATTGGCTTCCCCACAAAAATGGCCTTAGATTATAATAATGACATATGACTTTGCCAGGGACATTAGATTGTGAGCTCCTTTGAGGGACAGCTAGTGACATGACTATGGACTCTGTACAGCGCTGCGTAATATGTTGGCGCTATATAAATACTGTGTAATATTAGGTTGCAAACAACTATTCTAAAGCAAAATGGGACATGAGATAGGTTAAAAGCCAAAGACAAAATATTATAACTAAGAGCTGGTAATTAAATTTTACTTTTTGTAAAATTAATAATTATCCAAGTACAACTGCAAAATATAAATTGTCCAGTGTATGTCTATACATTTATATCTCCTGCCTAATTATAATTGAAAACCAAAGCATACCAAAATGGGACTTTATAGTCAGGTATAATCACAAGCAATTATTTCTTTTTAATTTTTATAATTTCTTTGTGTCCAAGCTATTTACACATTTATTTACGTTGGCGATGACTGTGAAAGAGAAATCCAAATATAAATGTCTGGATTTACATACAGAATAATGTTTTGTTGCACGGTGTGAATTGCTCAATGTATTAAAATAATCCCATTAGTAAATTGTGTTAGAATCAATCAAATGTAAAAGTCGATGGGAAATTGGCTTCTCTTATTAACACGCCTTTTATTTCCAAAATATTCTACTAAACTTGTTTGGTGATGTGTCACAAAGCTTTACTGTCTGAGCATCAAACACTTGTATGACTCAGCTTAGTGTAATGAAAACTGCCAAGGCAGAACAATATCAGATGGCATGGAAGAATAAACATGAGCCAAAGAGCACATTTTGCTTATCTAGGTCATGAAGACCTGATTAGTCAGTGGCTGCCATAGTACAGGGCAGTGTCACATAACAAGTTTATGCAACATTTCTAATACATGAACAGTTATTAAAGGCGATCTGCATTATTTATTGTTTCAATAAATCAGCCAAACAAAATAATATTTAAACTTTTTCCAGATGCTAAACTATGTGACAGTCACTTTTCTCTCTCCAAGACTCTATAAGGGAGATCTCCGGCCTTGAAACTCTACTGTGACTATTATAGGGGTTGTTTGGATTTAATTGTTATATTATTGGGAGAACAACATAAAATTATATGTTGGAACACACCAGAAACAAAGGGAACACCAATATAATCCTGATGAACAGGAATGTGCATTAATGTCATCGAAGAAAAGCTTTCACAACTAAATAGTGCATTTTTGTCTTTCAGGTTGTTTTTCTTAAATGCCTAATGATTATTGATAAAAATAAAAACCGGCGTTTCAATCGCACTATACTATTTTCAATTAAAAAAAAACAACAAAATACCAGAAAATGAGCATTGCGTGCTATAGGAAATGGTGAAACCAATGAAATTGCTGTAGCACAGCAAGCACAGATACTCATACAAACTATTCCCTATCTAAACATCCAAAGCATCCTAAAACTTTGTTTTTTTACATTTTAAAAGCGTGGAAGAAGGAGTCTTACCTATAGCAAGCCCCCGCTCAGTCTCGAGAGACCGGTTGCGTCTCCCAGCACTCGGTTGCCCCCAGGACTTACTACGCAAGGGATGGTATCTTAGAATGGGCTGGCAGCAAGCCAGGAGCCCACAGGATAAAGTAGTACCAAGATTCCACAGAGCCAAGTCCAGGATACAGAGCAGAGGTCATACACACAATATCTGTCCACAAAACGAAGTACACAAGGGCAAAACACAAGCGGAGTCCGGGTCACAAAAACACAAGATCAGAAACAGGCAGCAACAATAAATCAGATGAAAACACACTTCAGCAGAGATTGGCCCAGCTATATGCTATAACAGACACTGGTGACTGGGAGCAGAGATGCTATAATGTCCCAGCAGCCCATAGCAGAGTCAGGAGCTGATCAGCCTCCAGAATCCCCTTTAGCTGTGCACAGCCCAACAATGGATGCTGGGGATGCTAAAATCCATCAGGTTGCACAACTAAAAGGAAGCAGAGGCAGTAGTTCTCCTGGCTGCTGCAAATGACATTGCTGAACAGAACAAACAGTGTTTTATACTGCGAAGGTGCACAGCACAGAGTCGCCGGACAGATGAGCATTTCTTAACAGGTTATCAATTTTTTTAGCAGGACACCGTCATTGAAGAAATGCATTGCGTTTTTACATGGTCAACTGAAAAAAGAAGTTGCATTCCTTGCCCCAGCAGAAACCATCCACGGACATTGATTTCTGTCTTTGCAGATGAAGATGGAGAGCTTTATATGTATCATGAACATGCCAAAACATGGGGAACAAATACATGATCTCCAGCAGCGGGTTAGGGATTTGGAGGATGAGCTTTTTACCACTCGCACCCAGCAACAGCACATGAATGAGCAGTACCAATTTGTATATGACAAGCTGGTGGATATGGAAAACAGATCCAGGCGCAATAATCTCAGATTAATTGGAGGTTCAAAACCCCTGTGAAAATAGAAAAGGTCCATAGGCTGGGACCAGTGCAATAATCCTGCTCCCTGGGCGGTCATTGTGTAATACCCTACTTTTCATGATAAAATGCAGATTTTGAGATCATTCAGGGGGCGAGACCACTTCACTATAGAAGGCAATAGAATTCTGCTTTTTTCTGACTATTCATTAGAAACTTCAAAACAGCGCAAAGCTTTTACACCGATATGTAAGCAGCTGATTGCACAAAATATACAAAGAAGAAGATTTCCACCTATACATAGGTTATATATCACGTAGGCCACTTTCCCTATTAAACCCAGAAAAAAAGAATATACGGTGAAGAACACCAGTTTTTTAGCGGGATTTTTTTAGGCCAATATCAACAACATATATTATAAAAGTTCCGCTTTTGCAGGGTAGCTGGTGTGTAAACGTGTGGCTCAGCTGTGAGATTTCAGTATGGTATTATTGTTTGCTTCAAGTTCCATCCAAAACTGACTAATAGAAATACCATTAAAACTTAAGGACTTCAAAATTGGAATAACAACTAGATGTGATTTAAAATGGATACCAGAGCAAAACATATAACAGCTTCACTGCCATGACTACCGATCTGTTCCCCACTACTGATCCTAACAGAGAATGTTGCTAAGAACACAAGCATCAGATTCTTTCTCCTGAGGAAGCGGATATTTCCGCGAAACGCGTCAAGAATTAACCCAGAATGTATCCCTCACAGGGACACCCCAAAAGGAGAGAATATTGTGGTTAATAATGGTTTTTATGTGGTTTTATGTACTGGAAATGAGCCTTGTAATGTAAATATTAATTAAAAATTTTGTTTTTTTATATAATATATGTTGTTGACATTGGCCTAAAAAATCCTGCTACAAAAATCGGTGTTCTTCACCGTATATTCTTTTTTTTCTGATTGCACAAAATCCTTTACCCTGTGGTGCTCAAAGTATTTACACAAGATCGCAAAATCCCAGGTGTTCAAGGATCCTCAGGAGGCATCAGTTTTTGTAAAATCAAATCTTCTGTCCTCATTGCCTGCCTCCAGAGAGACCTCATTGTCTCCCAGCCATTTATCAGATCGCTCTCC
>NW_027319797.1:0-3584 GCF_032062135.1 Pyxicephalus adspersus
TATGAGTGAGGAAGTCATCAGGGGAGCGTGAGGAGAGCGGCCGGGGGAGTATTTTTTTTTACCAGGTCAGCAAGGTAAGTGGGACAATAACTGTGGAGGGATTTAAAGGCAAAGCACAGGAAAGGTAACCGCTCTGACTGGGCAATCCTGAAAGATATATTTTGTGATTGGCTACTAAATGACATCCTAGTTTGTTTGTTCTTCCATGAATGAATGAAAACTAATTTCATCTTACTGATTTTATATGCCAGTTCAAATATTTGTAAGTTTACTTAAGAGTTTTCTGGAGGCATTTCCTTTCCAATTCCATGTTTCCCTGTAGTATGTATAAATATAAACGGGAAATTACCTTTTGAAGATGTTATTTGTATGTAAATAGGTATAGCATTGTATTTGGTATTTAATAGGAATAAATGTGTAAATATAAACCAGAATTTTGTATAGTTGTCATTACAATTCAGCTCTCATAATTATTTTATTCTGCTTTTATTCAAAGTGACTTCAGTGATTCAGAGTGATTCTTCTTTCAAACTCATTTTTTCATTTAGACTTTTTTTTATGAGCATAGTCTATTTACGGACCTAGCAGAAGTGGGACACTTCTTTAACATTTGAAAAAGTCCGCCATTCTATCTACACTATTCTGCAGCTGAACATTAGGATGCAGTTCTCTGGAGAAAGAATTCATTTATTTTTTTGAAGAAAGAATAGTGAATCTGGGATTTGTAACCCTTGCTTGTGTTTTGTTTTCCCCTATACTTCATGGGACGCCCCGTATCTTGTCTGTGGTTTGATCTGGTAAATGCCTAAACTGGACCAACCATTGCAGGTCTGAATGATCGGTAGCGGAAAGGACCATTTATCATGGTAACCTTGAAATGATTACACTGTAAAATCTAAACTCCAGGTACAAACCACTATTTGGCCTGGTATGATTAATGTGTATTTCATGTGTGTTCAACTTATAGTATGAAAAATGTTATTGTACTCTTCTACCCGACCAGCATATTTTTTGTATGAAGATAACATATTGGTATCCTCTGTATTGCATTCTGTTTTTTAAATTGTTTGTAAGAACCAAAGTCAATTAAATTTGTAAATGACATTTGAATTCTTTGGAAATCTCCAATAATATTTCTTTATTTTACTGATTATTTTTCTGTGGAACTGCATTGCTTGGTTTATTTCACTCAATTGAAGCCTTATATCAACAAATGAATTCTACATATTAGAATTTACAAGTTTCGTATTAATATATTAATCTCACACATTACAATGCTCCTTTTTCTGGTATATTGATCAAGACTTATATCTCTGCCATTTAGTTTTCAGTTCATTCATTCCCCCGCTCTCCTCCCCCTCCATTTTTATCCCTTCCTCTGGTGTATCTCTGCTTCCTATTAGACTACAGGAAATACCAAGTTTTTCCACATCTAGGATGGCCACCGTGTTCTCACGTAGACGACATTATCTCACGAGATCTCGTACGATCCCTGGTAAAGCGGTGCCACCTTCCCTATTTTTTATTTTCGGGCGAGATGCCAGTGAGCGCAGTCCTTTCACGACTAGCTGCGGACGCCTCGCCCTGTATGTTTGCAATTTTCTGCTTTCTAAATAAGTACCCGACACCTACACCATTTTACAAACTGAATTTTCATTTTAGTTTTTCAAACTAATATTGGAATTGGAATTTTGAACTTACTGGAAACTATCTATTTCCTACAGAGAACCATCTAGTTAGCTAGCTTACTCTATTAGGATCAGGAAGTAAGAATATTCATATTGTTTGTTGTTTTTTTTTATCTTTGCTATTATGGCAAATATCTCTGGCTATATAGATATCTGGAAATCTCTCTTTTTTTTTTTTTTTCACTCACAACAAGTTTCACTGTCTCCCCCTTTTTTTTTTTTGAGGATAGACTTCATACATTACAATTGGTTTTGCATATTTCTATTTATTTATACCCCACTTTAGAACAGAAAACAAAATGTTGTTTACCTAGAAGCATCCATTATACCCTTTATATACAGCTAACTGTACATAACTCCAGGCAATCCATAAATCCATTTCTTATTCACCCCATTTATACATGACTAGGTCAAACCAATACTAATTTCAATACTAAAATATTTTGATCTGCACCTAAATGGAAGGGAGTCTGCCGTACTAGGGGGAGAGCATTATAGCAATTTTGTAAAAATTGTAGTCTCTAGTAAAAGGAGGATTGGGGGTGAATGAGGTTTGGCGGGAGGCTATGGATAGAGAAAAGGACATTCCTAAAATGTTTTGTTTTATAAAAGGGAAATTTTGTGGTACAGTTTACAGAACCCCCTAAATGTGATATTGTTAACAATGTAGAGCTTATTACAAATGTTCATATAAAAGGAAATCGGGGTAGCAGTGCTTATGACATGAGTGCATTTATTTAAGTTGTAAATAGGAACAATAAAAAAGGTTGTTGGTCAGTGGTAAAATCCCAGTTACCCATCTACATATTGGAAGTTTGTTGTTTGGTTGCTACTCCTGTAAGTTTTCTAGAAGACTATTGGTCCAGTCCAACAATGGCATATGTATACTATAAAGATGGCAAAAGTCACTGCCAATAAGTTGAAGTTATCCCTGAATGAATGGACAGTTGGGTTTCAACAATGTTAGTCATCCACATCCTAGGAGTGGTTAATTGGTCAGTGGATTTCGTACATCATTAGCACTTAGATCTGGGAGAATGTTCCTTTCACCCATTTTCCAACATGTCTTTGATTGGTACAGGATGATGAATATGCATCTGTTGGCCTTTTCTCCGTGGAAGCCCTCATCACACTTTTGTCATGATACTCTCTGATGTACGTGTTTCTTCCAAATAAAATGTCTTGGCAGAATCCTGTGAAGAGAAGGATATTCATATATTTTGTGGCAGTGGCGGGTCTGGGGTCCGATCTGCTTTGTTTTGCCATAGATTTTACCTGGCAGATTTGCATACTGATCCTTCCTATCTTAAGACCCAATTTTGCATATTTCTTTTACTCATTACAAAACACCAACTGTTAAATGAGATAGGGGTGTCTAAGGCACTGATTGTAGTGCTTATTCTTTATCATACATCAATAAAAACTGCATACATTGTATATTTCAAAACAAAACAAGCAAACAAAAGTGCTGAAACCCCCATATGTAGGGCTCTTCACAAAAGAAGCATAGGTGAAAGTTCACAGCAGTCCATCTATGTTTGCAGTAAGTTGGGATTGCTTAGCCTGAATTGTAGATAGACATAATAGTGAAGAGAGGGATAGACAGGCTTTTATAGGCAGAACGTATATATTAAAAAGTTTAAAGCTTCATTAATTTAGGGATAATCCTACGTTTACCAGAGTTCAACATGCCAATAAATCAATAAATTGTAGGCTTTAAATTGGTGCTATTTCGATGTGTTCCAATTGGGGAATAGAAAAATGTCCTTGTTTGGATGGCTGCAACCCTTAGGAGTAACCAAGTATGCAGATATTATCTCCTGCGTAATTACTAACATAAGGCCACGTAGTTTTGGTGGAACACATCAAATCAATCCAGTGGTTGACACATACAAA
>NW_027319798.1:0-3584 GCF_032062135.1 Pyxicephalus adspersus
CCAGACATGAGCAGGAACTCCGCACCATCCAGGCACTTCAGAGCTTTGGCTAACTTTGTAACATTTACATTATTTTAGCTGTAGCTTTACTTTTTTTATATTTTAGTTTCCTGATGGGAAATCATTCTGCTGGCTTTATCACAAGTTAAAAAAAAATGTTTGTTGGCCGCACCAAGTCTTTATTCCATCCAGTGTTACCTTTTCCCCAATAATCAGGAAACGTCAGTGAAAAGGAGAACATTTATAGTTTGGAGTCAATGGGGAACGCAAATTATTGTGTTTTTTGCTTCTTTTAATACCCCAGCCCCTCCCTCATACCCCCTGTCCTCCCCTCCTCCCCCTTAGCTTTAGTCCAATCACATGACATGCAGGGCTCTCCTCTCCTGCATTGGACAGTCTGTACTATATTTCACCATTGCATGTGAATGTGGGGTGTCTTGGTGAATAATGGGCGGGTCCATGACATCCTGCACCCAGGAAGTGAACTGAAGCTGGCTGTCATTCCGCTTGGAGTGATGACGGATGTCAAAGCAGATGAGCCTTTGATTCAAATAACTCTTCATATAAATCTGCTTTATTTTTTGAGGAAGTGTGCAGAAATGTAGACAATGGGCTGGCTGTGGATGGAGTATAGTTGGACTCCACCAATGTGCCTAGCACAGCACCCCATTGATGGAATGTGGAAGTTAAAATGAATCTCCCTTAGTTTTGGATAGGAGGGTCTTTGTCTGCATTTGGAAGATCCCCCTCTTGTTTTGTACTGGTGGCCATTGTCTCCACAGGACAGTGAAGGAAGGAAGGAATTGTTCCCTGTTGATGCAAACTAAACCAAAAGTTCCTCATAAAGATTTTTTGTCTTTTGTATCTGGTGAAACCACTAAACTCTACGGAATGAAATAACTTTCTTTTACAATGTTTATCCAGGAATATTAGATATCCCGTCCTTATTTGGGGTACGGGATCATTTTTTTTTTTTATTGATCAAGGGGTTTTGTCTACTAAATGTTGTTGGGGGGGTTGACTTACAAGCCGGGTGACCAAGCTCCTCCACACCTCCAATGGCTCTGTAGGCCACCATAAGGGGATCTGCAGACTTCTCCTCCCTTTACCATAGAAAGCCAAGGACTGAGGTCCAGACTTGACTTCTCCAGGACTTTGTTTTTTCTTTCTGAAGATAGAATATAAACCTTCACAGCAAGGAAATGTCCAATGTGATCAAATTAAATAATCCCTAATTACCAAACTTTCAGATTGTATATAAAACACAAAAAAGTGCCGACTTACCAGCTCTCAATGGCTTTCCCCATCATTTTCTCCTATCATAAATTGTCAGTTTTGCAGCTAATTACCCCCATGCTATGATAATCTTTTTGTTGTACAATAATATTAGGGGGATTAGTAGGGATTCTCCTACAGATTTATTCTTTTTATGAGGTGTGAACAGATAGTTAATGAGTAATACCAGAATAGATCCATGGTCCTTCATCAGATCTTAGTTCCCCTTGGTGTAGTTTTGCCCTTGGTCTCAGTAGAGTTACTACGGCAGGTTTGGGAAATATCTTTGCTCTTAATTGCTGCATTCATAATAGAATTTATTAATGTCCTGCAGTGATGGAGGGCTCACCGCAGCAACTGTAGCAGTTGCTACGGAATTGGAGTCATGGGGGTCAGAAGACACATAGCCTGTACTAAATTAAAGTGACCCCCCCCCTTTGTGTCTGACCAGTGATGACCTATGATCAATGAGTAGCGTGACCTGGGGTTACAGGGAAATCTTCCCTGTGCTAAAGAGTAGGATGTATGCGCTGGGGGGAGTGATATGGTTAAGGACATATATGTTGATTGGCTATTAAGTAATGGGACATGTGCACAGGAAGATTAAAAAAAACATGTATGCTGGAAGGCTCCGAAAGAGGATGATGTGTGCTAGGGGGTTGTTATGAAAGGGCATGTGTGCTGTGTGAAGGACATGTGTACTGCAGGAGTTCCTAGGTAGGACATGTGTTCTGGGAGGTTCCTAGGTAGGACATGTGTTCTGGGAGGTTCCTAGGTAGGACATGTGTTCTGGGAGGTTCCTAGGTAGGACATGTGTTCTGGGTGGTTCCTAGGTAGGACATGTGTTCTGGGAGGTTCCTATGTGGGACATGTGTTCTAGGAGGTTCCTAGGTAGGACATGTGTTCTGGGTGGTTCCTAGGTGGCATGTGTGTTCTGGGAGGTACCTAGGTAGAACATGTGTTCTGGGGGGTTACTAGGTAGGATATGTGTTTTGGGAGAATCCTAGGGAGGACATGCGTTCTGGGTGGTTCCTAGGTAGGACATGTGTACTGCAGGAGTTCCAGGGAGGACATGTGTTCTGGGTGGTTCCTAGGTGGGACATGTGTTCTGGTAGGTTCCTGAGGAGGTGTGCATCTCTATATGTACATATAACTATTTATGTAATAATCAATCCAATATAAACCATTAATAACTATCAGCCATCTATCAGTCCTCCAATTTGTGAAACATCAATTCATTAATATTTACTAAAACAACTAAGACAATCCCATGAGAAGTTTGACCTATGGACTGGAGGGAGCAGGGACTTAGCGCTATGGACTGGAGGGAGCAGGGACTGAGCAATGTTCTTTTTTCTGCAGATTTATTATCATGGGGAGCCCATTAACGTCAATGTCCATGTGACCAACAACACAAACAAGACTGTGAAGAAAGTGAAAATTTCAGGTATTTCCTGTTTTCTGTTTTTATTATTTCGTTGTTTTTATATCCAAATCTTACAAAGTGCCAATCCTGACCTGCAGGGGTTAAACCCTTCTTGCCTAGAGAGGGGTAAAAAGGACTTTTACTTAACTTATTGCTGAAATAAAAATAAGGACATCCAGAGGAGAGAACCAACTACTGAGG
Source organism: Pyxicephalus adspersus (assembly GCF_032062135.1). Taxonomy (NCBI): domain Eukaryota; kingdom Metazoa; phylum Chordata; class Amphibia; order Anura; family Pyxicephalidae; genus Pyxicephalus; species Pyxicephalus adspersus. The sequence continues at coordinate 2,903 of NW_027319798.1, forward strand.
GGTGAGGGATACATTCCTTATAGACAGAAATGAGCAATAATCCAAGGAAAGGTTTCACATATTACTGGAGCTCAGCTTTGAAATGTAATGGGCTCCTGGGAGATGTAGCTCTGGTGCTGTGCCTACATCAATAGGATTGCAGCTCTATGAAACATTGTACAAGCCTAGTGATCATATCTCAATGTAATAAAAGCTTTTTCTTACCCCTTGAACTAGGAACAATTCATAAATAAAACTAAGCCATGATAAGGGGGGGGGGGCAGTGAGGATTTGGGGAATACCTATACACACTCCATATGTACTGTGGGGAACACGGAATGGTATCCTGTATATGATGCACATCGATGTCCGGTCTTTTTACAGTACGACAATACGCTGATATCTGCCTCTTCAACACCGCGCAGTACAAGTGTCCAGTAGCCGTGGAGGAAGCTGAGTAAGTAATGTGCAAACAGCTCCACTGCAAGGGTGACAACCATCCTGTGTGTGGTGCAAAGAATGCATCCTCCCAATGGTGTCATAGCCGGATAAAAACTGATCCCTTATAGAGATAGAATTGTGGGGTCACCATCACTAGAGGGGTCACCGGCAGGAGGAAGGAGGTCCTGAATCCTCTATATAGATAGAATTGTGGGGTCACCATCACTAGAGGGGTCACCAGCAGGAGGAAGGAGGTCCTGAT